>NW_007728410.1:147852-161740 GCF_000696425.1 Galeopterus variegatus
ATCCCCTTACCGGTCATCTTTAAAAAAAAAAAAAAAAAAAAAAAGATCAACAAAACAAAAATTTGGTTTTTCAAGAAGATAAATAAAATAGACAAGCCATTAGCTAGGTTAACCAAAAACAGAAGAAAAAAGACCCAAATAACAAAAATCAGAAATGAAAAGGGAGACATTATAAATGAAACCACAGATATACAAAGAATCATTAGAGACTATTATAAACAACTGTGTGACAACAAATATGAAAACCTGGGAGATAATGGATAACTTTCTAGATGCATACAATCTACCCAGACTGAACTAAGAGATGGAAAACCTGAACAGACCAATAACAAGCAAGGATATTGAAGTGGTAATTAGCAACCTTTTAACAAAGGAATGTCTGGGTCCAGATGGCTTTACAGCTGAATTTTATCAAACTTTTAAAGAGGAGTTAATACCAATTCTCATCAAACTATTTCAACTAATAGAGACAAAAGCTAGTTTCCCAAACTCATTCTATGAGGGCAACATAACTCTAATAACAGAACCAGATAAAGAAACAACAAAAAAAGAAAATTACAGGCCAATATCCCTGAGGAACCTAGATGCTAAAATCCTCAACAAAATATTAGCAATCAGAATACAGCAGCATATTAAAGGATGGTTCAACATGCAAAAGTCAGTAAATGTGATACATCACATCAACAAACTCAAGGACAAAGACCATATGATTATCTCAATCGATGCTGAAAAAGCATTTGACAAAATTCAGCATCCCTTCATGATAAAGACTTTCAACAAATTAGGTATAAAAGGAAAATATCTCAACACAATAAAAGCTATTTATGACAAGCCTACCACCAGTATCATTCTGAATGAGGAAAAATTGAGGGTCTTTCCTTTAAGAACAGGAACCAGACAAGGATGCCCACTCTCACAACTTCTATTTAACATAGCAGGCAAGAGAAAGAAATAAGGGTAATCCAGATTCAAAAAGACAATCTCAAACTTTCTCTGTTTGAAGATGGCATGATACTACATACAGAAAAACCTAAAGACACTATCAAAAAACTCCTAAAGCTGGTTAATAACTTCAGTAATGTTGCAGGATACAAAATAAATGCCCCCAAATCAGTTGCATTTATATACTCAAATAATGAATTAACAGAAAGAGAAAAAGGATGTAAGACCATTTACAATGTCACGAAAAAAATAAAATACCTAGGGATCAATTTAGCCAAGGAGGTGAAAAACATCTACAACGAGAACTGCAAACCACTTCTGAAAGAAGTTAAAGAAGATAAAAAATGATGGAAAAATATTTGATGCTATTTGAATGGAAAAATTAACATTCTGAAAATGTCTATACTACCCAAAGCAATCTACAGATTCAATGCAATCCCCATCAAAATACCAATGAAATTCTTCACAGAAATGGAAAAAAAAAAAACTATCTTGCCTTTTGCATGGAGCAATAAAAGTCTCCAAATAGCCAAAGCAATTCTTGAGAGGGAAAAAAAAAAAAGGTGGAGTTATAACTCTACCTCACTTCAAATTATACTGCAAAGCTATTGTAATGAAAACAGCATGGTGCAGGTATAAAAATAGATATTCAGACCAGTGTAGTAGAATTGAGAACCCAGAAATCAACACTCAAGCTTACAGCCATCTGATATCGTACAAAGGCAGCAAAAATCTACATTGGGGGAAAAGACTGCCTCTTCAACAAGTGGTGCTGGGAAAATTCGATATCCATATGCAGAAGAATGAAACTAAATATGCATCTCTCACAGTGCAATAAAATCAACTCAAAATGGATTAAAGACATAAGTATAAGACCTGAAACTGTAAAATTACTAAGGGAAAATATAGGTGAAACATTTTAGCAACTAGGTCTGGGCACAGGTTTATGAACATGAGCCTGAAAGCACAAGCAACAAAAGAAAATATAAACAGATGGGACTATATCAAACTAAAAAGCTTCTGCACAGCAAAGGAAACAATCAACAGAGTGAAACAACCTACAGAGTGGGAGAAAAGTTTTGCAAACTATGCATCTGAAAAGGGATTAATATCCAGAATATACATAGAACTCAAGCAACTATACAGCAAAAAACCAAATAACCCAATTAAAAAATGGGCAAACGAGCCAAATAGGCATTTTTCAAAGGAAGACATACAAATGGCCAACAGGTATATGAAAAAATGCTCAACATTGCTAGTCATCAGGAAAATGCAATCTAAAACTACATTGAGATACACCTCACCCCTGTTAGACTGGCTATAGTAAAACAGACAGTGAATAACAAACGCTGGTGAGTGTGTGGAGAGAAGGGAACACTCCTACACTGTTGGTGGGATTGTAAATGAGTACAGCCACTATGGAAAACAATATGGAGGTTTATCAAACAACTACAGAGAGATCTTCCATATGGTCCAGCAATCCCACTTCTGGGTATATACCGAAAGGGTGGAAATCATCGTGAAGAAGTGATACCTGCACTCCCATGTTCATTGCAGCTCTGTTTACAATAGCCAAGACATGGAAACAACCTAAATGTCCATTGACAGATGATTGCATAAGGAAAATGTGGTGTATATACACCATGGAATACTACTCTGCCATAAGAAAGAATGAAATTCTCCCATTTGCAACAACATGGGTGAGCCTGGGGAAACTTAGGTTGAGTGAAATAAGCAAAGCTCAGACTGATAAATACTGCATGCACTCACTCATATGTGGGAGCTAAGAGAGAAAGAAGGAAGGAAAGAAAGACCACAGCAGTGCATTGGTCTTGCAGAGCGAGAGAACATTCCTTGGGCTACAAAGTGGAGTAGGGGGGGAAGGGGGAGGGGCAGGGTGATTGGGGGGTAATTGGGTGGGGAACACAGGGCACAAAAGCAATTTGTGGTAATGGGTATGCTGCCAGTGTGAATCTGGCCCTCACATCATTACACGAGGGCTGACAATCAACTTTGTATCTCATGAATATTCATAATACAATAAATAAATAAATAAAATTTTAAAAAATATACAAGAGACAGAGACATTCATTCATGCATGCATTTATTCAACAAATAAGGATTTACTGTGTGCAGGTACTGCTTTAAGTACTGAAGGTATAGCAATAAACAAAACAGATAGTGCCTGCTTAATTCATGTAACTGAAGTCTTTAGCTTTCCTATTATACTACTTTTCAGTCATTAACTTTATGGTTTCTTCCTTTAGGAACATGCCTTAATTACCCCCATATTATCTATAAAAATAATTCATTTCCATTCTCTTCACAAACTTAGCAATTTGCTAATAAACTGTAGTTTACTTCTGTGTTGGTCCGTTTCTGTTGCCTATTACAGCATGCCTTAAATTGAGTGACTTATGAAGAAGTAAAATTTATTTCTTGCAGTTTCAGAAGCTGGGGAGTCCAAAGTCCAGGAAACACATCTAATGAGGGCCTTGTTCTTGGCACTGGCTCTACAGTGACACAGAGTGTCACATAGCAAATGGCTGAGTAAGAGAGAGAGCTAACCTCCTCACTTGCTCTCCTTTTAAAGCCATTAGAATCATGTCCATTACTCCAAGAATGGATCATTCCATCCAAAAATGCATGGTCCTTACAATCTAATCATCTCTTGAAGGCCCACTTTTCAAATACCACAATAGGATTTCCCACCCTCTTAACACTGTTACAGTGGGTATTAAGTTTCCAATACACAAACCTTTGGGGGACATATTTAACCCATAGCAACCTCTAAAATTTTGTCTTAAATTCATCTGAAATGTATTTATTTTTAACAACTGTTTACAAATTATAAGTGTGCAAGTGGGAAAATTATGATAAATTGAATACACTACCATGTAATAACCACTCAGGTATAAAAAAAGAATAAAATATTACCAGAAGGCAGAGGTTCAAATTGTGCCCTTTCACAGCTCTAATACTCCTCCCCAAGGATAACCCCTATCCTGCCTTCTAATACCATGCATTAGTTTAGTCTGTTTTCTAATGTCATAAAAACGGAATCATTTAACAATGAATTATTTGGTGGTTGGCATCTTTCTTTCACCATCCATTATGTTTTGAGATGCATTGATGTTGTTTTGTGTCACATTTAGGTACATAATTCTTCTATTAAATATATTAAATTGGAAAAAAAAAGTTAAAAATCCCTGCCTTTATGTATATTATATTCTAGTAAAGGAAGATAGAAAATAAAATAAATGGATAAAACATAGAATGCCACAGGGTGGTAGAGCCTATGGACAAAAATTAAACAGAGAAAGGGTATTAGAGTGGCATTTCACCAAAGAACTGAAGGCAATGAGGGAGCCAGGAAGGTTTGATAAAGGGAATGAGCAAAAGGGAAGAGTTAGAGAAGAGCAACTGGAACAATAGAATTCTCATTTAATTATATGTGAATAACACTGTTAAGACTGGGTTTAAGGAAAAGGAGCAGGTAATCAGTTTTGGAAATGTTAAGTTGGACATTCCTATTAGACATCCAAGTAGAGTAAGTAACTGGATATATTGGTCTGGAGTTTGGGAAGAAAGTATGGGCTAGAAATATAAATTTTGGGATTTTTATCATGTGGATGGTTTGTAAAGCCATTAAACTTGACGGTGTCTTCAAGGGAATGAGAAGAACTAGAAAAGAAAAGATATAGGAATAAAGGTTCCAGACCTTCAATGTCCAGAGGTAGGGAAGATGAGAAAAACTAACAATAGCAAATGGAAAAGAAGCTACCAATGAAGCAGGAGAGAAACCAGGAGAGCAGTATCCTTGAAGTCAAATAAAGTACCTTGATGGGCAGAGAGTCATATGCTAGCTCATCTGCTGCTTGATTTATCAAGATAAAAACTGACAATTGACCAATGGGTTTTGCAATGTGGAGGTCATTGATTATTTTCCCAAAAGATGTTCAGTAGAATGGTGAGGATAAAATCTAAATGAAGTGTGTTCAAGATATAATGAGATGACAGAATTTGGAGAGAGCATCAGACTCCTCTTTGTGTTATATTGTAAAGTGGAGGAGAGAAATGAGGTAGTAACTACAGAAAGATGTGGGATCAAGAGAGGGTTTTTTAAAAAAAATTTATTTTAAGATGGGAAAAAGTACAAAATTACTGTCAAATAGAGATAGGCATGCAGAACGAGACGGGAGGAGAGGGAAAGAAGGAGAGAAGGAGAGGAGAAGGGAGCATTGAGATAGAGACAGTATCGATCTTATTACATAGAATAGTAATTCTATCTTCTTGTCTCATTGTCGATAGTAAACCATATGCCCCAATTCTTCAGCAAAACAAAAACCTTTCTAACATTTGCCCATTTTTTCCATTACCCCAAGAAAAGTCAATGCTTTTTCCTCCGTCACTTTCTCCTTATTTTTCATGTTATCTCTCACTGAAAATAATTCCTGTCATTCAAGGTCTAGTTTATGTTCCTCTTCACTGAAGCCTTCCTTAACTACTCCAGTAATCCATAAATCATTTGCAATCTCAAGCCACATAACTTAGACTTTAACCATATCCTCTCCTGTATTATTCAACTTTGATGTATTTGTCTTGTCTACCCCAGCCAGAATGTAAGATCCTTAAGGGCAGAGTCCATGTTACACTTCTGCATTTATTCATAAACTGTGGATTTTTTAATACCTAAGTCTTTGGTGTAACGAATATCAAGGCAGATATTCATCATATTATTAATAATGATATTTTACTGTCATATTTCAGGCATTGGAATTTTAGATTAGTGAGAAAGAAAACTTTACAAATTTCTTCACTTGGTTAGTAGTTATGAAATGCTACACTGCAGTTCATTGATATTGGAGAGTATGCTAGAAAGAACATTAAGAGTTAACAGTCATGGGTTTTAATCTTAACTATAACATTGACGCCTTTGCAAAATCACTGTTTGTCCCTTTGTAAAATTAATGGTACTCACCAGATGGTCACTGTTGACCATTTTCTAGCTATAATGTTTTATTTTTTAAATTCTAACTCCATCTACACAAATGATTCTGCTCTCCAAAGCCAAGAAATGATTATTTCTTTTCTTCTAAAATAGAAAAAAAAACCTCGTTATTTTTGTAACTGCATTTTCTCCTCACTCATATGCATTGTTGGGAGGTTTCCCCAATAGCCCCATTATCAAATGAACCCTGTAAAACAAGTGATGTGAGAACCTCAAATAATGAAATTAACTACAGGTACACTTGAAAGGAAGGAAGATAAGAAATTTCTAGAATGTTTCAAAAATTAAATGGTGTATTAGTTAGAATAGGCTAAGTACTATACTAAATATATCCTCCAAATCATAATGGCTCTGCTGTGGATTGATTGAGTTGTGTCCCCCAAAGTTCATATATTAGAAGCTTAATTTACACTGTAACTGTTAAGGGTGGGAAATCATATTACAGTAGTTGGAAGGTGGGGCTTTGAAGAGCTGGTTAGATTGTAGGACTGTGCAGTAGTGAATGGATTAATAATGGTGGTCAGGGGCATGGTTCTGAGAGCTTTAAAAGAAGAGTACATGAGTTAGTCTCTCTCTGCTCTGCCATTTTCTGCTATATGAGACTTCTTGGTCACTGTTGCCATCACCAAGGCCATCACCAAATGTGTTCCCTGGACTTTGGACATCCCAGGGAACTGGGATGCAATGAATTTTGTTTTCCTATAAGTAACCAAGTTCTAAGTGTTTTGCTATAAGCAGCACAATTGGACTAATACAGAAAATTGGTATCAGAGAAGTGGTATGTTGCTCATAACAGATACTTAAAAATCTGGAAATGGCTTTGGAACTCAACATTGAGGAGAGGCTGGAAGAATTTGGAGGAGCAGAATAGAAAAATTTTAGATGCTGGTGGGAGTTCAGAAGACAAGAAAACCAGGGAAACTTCGGAACTTATTAGAAACTGGTTAAATGGTGGTGAGCAGAATGCTGACAGAAATATAGACAGTAAAGGCCTTTCTGAGAAGATCTCACATGTAAATGAGAAGGGAATTTTTGGAAACTGGGGCAAAGATCACCTTTGCTTTGAACTGGCAAGAAACTTGGCTGCCTTTTGTCCATGCCCTAGGACTTTGTGCAAGTTGGAACTTAGGACTTATGAGCCAGAGTATTTGGCAGAAGAAATTTCTAAGCAGCAAAGCATTCAGGAAGTTGCTTGTCTACTTGTAACAGCCTATGCTGAGATATGGCAGCAAAGGCATGATGTAAAACTAGAATTTAAAAGGGAAGCAGGGCATAAAGATTTGGAAAATTTATAGCCTGACCATGTGGTAGAGAAGCAAAGAGCATTTTCAGCAGAAAAATTCAATGGTACTAAGATTAGTGCAAAAGAAAGGGATTCTCAAGAGAAGGGGGATAAGGCCATGAAGGCATTGCAAAAGCCTCTGGGGACAACCCTTCTATTTCAGGCCCAGAGGCCTAGGGAGACAGAATGGTCTCAGGGAACAGGCCTGAAGCACGCTCCACAGGCACACTGCTCAGGCCACATCAGGAAGCTTCTTCCCACACCAGAACTTCAGTTACTTTGGCTGCTCCAGCTATGGCTAAATTGGCCCCAGATGTGGCTGGACCCACAGCTATGGAAAATACAAGCCATAAGCCTTGGCAGCGTCCACAGAGTGTTAAATTTGCAGGCTCACAGAACATCAGAGCTATGGAGGCTTGGGAGCCTCTACCCTGATTTCAAAGAATATATGGAAAAGCCTTGGGGCCCAGAAAGAGAAATGTTGCAGGGGAGGATTCACCACATAGAGTCTTCACTAGAGTGATGCCAAGAGGAAATGAAGGGTCAGAGTTGCTGCAAAAAAAAAAAATCCCATCAGCAGCATGCCTAGTGGAGCCATGAAAGTGGGACCAACATGGAGAATTGTAAAGTAACCAGTGTGCAATGCCAGCTTGTCAGAACTGAAGCATGGCCTCATACCAGAAAAGCCATAGGGGATAATTGGATCCTGGAATGGCAAGGGCCAAAAAAGCACCCAAATGCCAAAGAAAAGTTGGGCATGGATTTTGGAGGCAATATGTTCCTCATTTGCATGTACTACTTTGGCCTTTTACCACATGACTCAAAACCCTCTAATTTTGAGTGGGGCCCAAAACACACAAAGGTCCTACAAGTCCAGGTTGCAAGTTGGGCCATATGATCTAGTACATTCAGTGGTGCTTGAAGTGTCAGTGGCAGATAGGAATGCTTTTTGGATCTTTGGCAGGCACCTAAATATGAACCACAGTATGGACCCTTCAGATTTTGGAGTAAATACATACCATCCTCTGCAGATAACTACCCTCCTTTTAAGAAACAGCTCTGGCTTGCTACTGAGTCTTAGTAGAGACTGAATGCGTAACCATAGGACAACAAGTTGAAATGGGACCCAGGCCAGTGTTGTTTGACCCCCACCCCCACCAAGCCATAAAGTTGGATAAGCACAGCAGCATTCCATCATAAAATGGAAGTGACATATTGGAGATGGGGTTGGAGCAGGTCCTGATGGCATAAGAAAATTACATGAAGGAATGACCCAAATGCCCATGGTCCCCATTCTTGCCACATTACTTTCTGTCTCTTAGCCAACACTGAAGCTCCGTGAAGAGTTCCTTTCAATCAATTTTCAGAAGAACAAACTCTGCCCTGGTTTACTGATGGTTCCTGTCTGGTATGCAGGCATGCCTGAAAGTGGATGGCTACAGCACTACAGCCCCTTTCTGGGACATCATTGAAGGCTAGTTGTGGAGGGAAATCCACCCACTGGGCAGAACTTTGAGAAGCACACCTAATTGTTTACTTTTCTGGTAAAGAGAATTGGCCAGACATGTGACTGTATACCAGTTTGTGGGCTATGACAAATGGTTTGGCTGGATGGTCAAGGACTTCCAAGGAACATGTTTGGAAATTTGGTGATAAGGAGATGTGGGGAAGATGTATGTGGATAGCCCCTTCTGATTGGGCAAAAACTAGGATTTTTTTTTCCTATTTAAATGCTCATTAAACAGTGATCTCAGCAGAAAAAGATTTTAATAATCAAGTGTATATGATCTGTTCTATTGATAACAGTCAGTCTCTTTTCCCAGAGACTCCTCTCATTGTCCAATGGACTTGTGAAAAAATAAGCCATGGTGGCAGGGATGGAGGTTATACACAAGCTCAGCAAAATGGACTTCCACTCAAGGTCAACCTTGCTCTAGCCTCTCATGATTTCATAGTCTGCTGGCAGCAGAGACCAGTGCTGAGTCTACAATATGGCACCATTTCCCTAGGAGATCAGCTAGCTACATGGTGGAAGGTTGATTATATTGGTTTGCATCCATCATGGAACGTACCACATTTTGTTCTTATTGAAATAAATACTTATCCTGGATATAAACTTGCCATCCCTGCACTTAATGCTTCTTCCAAACTACTGTCCATGGCCTTATAGAATGCCTTATCTACCATTATATTATTCTACACAGTGTAGCTTCTGATCAAGGATCATGTCACATCCAGTGAAGTGTGGCAATGAGCCCATACTCGTGTAATTTGCTAGTCATGTTCTGTTCCCTACCATCCTAAAGCAGCTGGTTCGATAGAACCGTAAAATGGCCGTTTGAAGATTCAGTTACACCAGCTAGGTACCAGTGCATTGTATGGTTGGGACAAAATAGTACAGGAGACTGTACATGCTCTAAATCAGCATCCAGTATATGGTAATTTCTTCCATAGGCAGAATTCATTGGTCCAGGAATCAAGGGGTGAAAGTGGAAGTTGATCTACTCACTATTACTGTTAGTGATCCACTGGCAATGTTTTTGCTCCCTGTCCCTGCAACCTCATGCTCTGCTGACCTAGAGATCTTAGTTCCAAGGGTAAGAATGCTTTCACCAGGCCTAGAGATCTTAGTTCCAAGGGTAAGAATGCTTTCACCAGGAAACACAATAATGATTCCACTGAACTAGAAGTTAAGACTGCCTTCCATCCACTGTGGGCTCCTTGACCTCCTGAATCAATAGGCAATGATGGCAGCTACAATACTGGCTGGTATGAGTGATCCTGATTACCAAGGGAAAATTAGATGGCTACTCCACAATGGAAGTAAGGAAGAATATGTTTGGAATACAGGACATCCCTTAGGGTGTTTCTTATTATTATATCAATCTCCAATCTAATCTTTATTGTTTATATCATCTGATAGCTTTAGATTTATTTTTATTTTCTTTTTATGATCCTTAAGATGTAAACTTAGGTAGTTAATTTGAGATCTTTCTTTTTCTTCTCAAGATTCATTGTAGTTGATTTTCATGCCCCTTTACCCATTATGGCTGTAAAAGTGTACATTAAAGAAAAAGAAAGATCTCATTTTATGGGAAATTAGAACTTTCTTTATCTTTAATGTACACTTTTACAACCATAACCTTCCCTTTTAGCACTGCTTTTGGTGCATCCCATAATTTCTGGTATGTTGTGTTTTTGTTTTCTCAAAACCAGGTGCTCCTGGACCTTCACTAGAGTTACTTCCCAATAAACCCATCATAAAGTTGAAAAATCATAAGTAGAACCATGGTGAGTTGGGGACTGGCTGTATTTTCTAATTTGCCTTGTGACTTCTTGACCCACTGGTTGTTTAAGAACGTGTTGTTAATTTTCATGTATTTGTGGATTTTCCAGTTTTCCTACTGCTATTGACTTATAATCACATTTGATTGTGATTGGAAAAGATAGTTAGTATAATTTCAATCTTTTGAATTTGTTGAGATTTTTTTCATGGTCTACTATGTGGTCTATCCTGGAGAATGTTCTATGTGCACTTGAGAATAATGTATATTCTCCTGTTGTTGGGTAGCTGTGTTGTGTATATGTCTTTTATATCCAGTTGGTCTATGGTGTTGTTCAAGTGCTCTAATTCCTTATAGATCTTGTGTCTGGTAGTTCTATTCACTATTGACAGTAGTGTATTGAAGACTTCTAGTGTTATTGGGTTGCTGCCTATTTCTTCCTTCAATTCTGTCAAAATTTCCTTCACATATTTAGGGGTTCTAATATTTGGTAAATAAATATATATAATTGTTATAACTTCTTGGTGAACCTTTTATCTGTATATAATATCCTTTGTCTCCTGTACGAGTTTTTGACTTAAAGTCTATTTTGTCTGATATTTGCATAACCACCCCTGTTTATATCATCTGATAGCTTTAGATTTATTTTTATTTTATTTTTATGATCCTTAAGATGTAAACTTAGGTAGTTAATTTGAGATCTTTTGTTGTCATTTGCAAGAATTTTTTTTTATCCTTTTACTTTCAGCATGTATGTGGTTCAAATCTAAAGTGAGTTTATTGTAGACAACAACATATAATTGCATACTGTTTTACTATCCATTCAGTCAACCTATGCCTTTGATTGAGAAGTTTAATCCATTTAAATTTAAAATAATCACTGATAGGGAATGACTTACTATTATCATTTTGTGATTTTTTTGCATGGATTATAGCTTTACATTCCTCCCTTTTACTCTTACCATCTACCTTTGTGTTCACTGATTTTTTTTTTAGAGTATAATTCTTTCTCTTTTTATTTCCATTTTTGTGTATTCTATAGGTAGTTTCTTCATGGTTGCCATTGCAATACATAACGTTTCTTAAGATTATAACATTCTATTTTAAACTGATAACTTAATTTTAATGACAAAAAAATTCTAATCCTATACAGCTCTGCTCCCACTTTATATTACTGATTTCATATTATTTATATATGTTATACACATCAACATAGATTCATAGTTATTTTTAATGTTTTGTCTTATAAATTCTATATGAGAATTAAAAGTGGATTTATGCACCAGAATTTTATTAGTACACGTTATTATATTTCTCCATGTGTTTACCTTTATTGGAGAGTTTTATATGTTCATGTAGGCTTCTGTTACTAACATCTGTTTCTTTGTCCTTGAAGAACACCCTTTAGCATTTCTTTGAGAGTAATGTGGTTGTGATGAACTTTCTCAGCTTTTGTTTATCTGAGACAGTTTTAATTTATTTTTCATTTTTGAGGACAGTTTTGCTGGATATACTATTCTTGATTGATCTTTTTCTTACCATATTGTAAATATCCTCTCACTCTTCTGGCCTGCAAAGTTTCTAGTGATAAATCCAGTGATAATCTTATGAAACCTCCCTTGTATATGAGTCAATTTTCTCTCACTGCTTTCAAGATTCCTCCTGTATTTTAGTTTTGAAAGTTTGATCATAATGTGTCTCATTGTGGATCCTTCTGGATTTTTCCTGTTTGAAATATGAGCTTCTTGAAATATATGTCCATTTCTTTCCTTAGATTTGGGAACTTTTCAGCCATTATTTCTTTAAATTATCTTTTTGTCATTTTCTCTCTCTCTCTCTCTTTTGCTTTTGAGACTCCTATAGTGCATATATTTATCCACTTGATTGTGTCCCATAAGTACATTAGAGTCTCTTTAATTTTATTCACTCTTTTTATCTTTTTGCTCCTCTGATTCAATGGCTTCAAATGACCTGTCTTCAAGTTTGCTGATACTTTCTTCTACCTGATCAAGTCAGTTGCAAAACCCCTCTAGTAAATTTCCAGTTCAGTTATTGTAGTTTTCAGATCCAGAAATTGTTTGGTATTTTTAATAGCTTCATAGAAGTATAATTGATATGCAGAGAGTGGCAACTATTTAACATGTACAACTTGACGAATTTGAGCATATGCAAACACCCATGATACCATCACTACAATCAAGGTAATAGACATATCCAACACTTCCTGAAGTTTCTTTGTATCCCTTTGTTTTTGTTTTGTTTTGCAACAAGAACACTTAACATGAAACCTACTCTCTTAAATTAATTTCTATTTCTTTATTGATATTTTCATTTTGTTCATAAAAATTTTTCTGATTTTTGTGTAGTTGTCCATCTATGCTCTCTTTTAGTTCATTGAGTATCTTTATGACAGTTATTTAAAATTATTTGTCAGGCAGCTTATAGATCTGAATTTCTTTAGTGTCAGTTTTTGAAGTTTGATTATGTTCTTTGATTGAGCCATGTTTATTTGTATGCTTTGTAATTTTTTATTTTTTTCTTCTGGGATTTGGACATTTGCAAAAACAGCCACCTCTCCCATTCTTTAGCTACTGAATTTGTGTAAGGGAAGCCCTTTATTGATCAGCCCAGCTAGGGATTCTAGAACCTCTCAAAACTTTTCTGAGGATGTTTCTTCTCTGTTCTGGTGCATGTACTTTTAGTCATCTCAAATTCACTAAGCAGCTTGTCCGTGCTTCTTCTGAGAGACATTTAACCTCTTGCTCCCCCTGAAGTCCACCTGCAGAACTGCAGCTCTCATGTGCTGCCGTCAGTCAGTGGCTGTCACCAGGTAGACTTGTTGAAGAACAATGTATAATTTCTTACTATAGCTGATTTAGTCTTATCTTCTGAGTGTTGCCTTTGCTTGCTTACAGAAAATAAAACTTCAATAACAGTAAGATGCATACTTGAAGGCTGAGAAATACATGTCTGCCCGTACTCTCCCTGTGGCCATTTGGTTCTGCTAATTTGAATGTCTCTTTTAACCACAGTGAGTCCATTTTGTCTGTCCTTTGGGGAACACTTTAACAATATGAAAATCAAACTTGGCTTTAAAAAACTTTCTCATTTATTATTTCACATGTATAGATGTCTGATCAGCAGGAAGACATTGCATAAAAATGTACTTAAGGGCCGGCCTGGTGGCGCACTGGATAAGTGTGCCGCTTGGGAAGCGTGGCGGCGCTCCCGCCCGAGGGTTTGGATCCCACATACAGACCGGTTCCCGCTCACTGGCTGAGCAAGGAGCGGACGCAGCACCCAGGGTTGCGATCCCATTGCCGGTCCCGGTCCGGTACGGGGGCAACACTGAGGGTTGCGATCCGTTGC
>NW_007728410.1:161927-166816 GCF_000696425.1 Galeopterus variegatus
AAAAAAAAAAAAAAAAAAAAAAAAAAAAAAAAAAAAAAAAAACGTACTTAACATGAGACAGGAAGTGCTCAGTTTCCCTGGGCTCAGGTTACAGGACACACCTCTGGGTTTCAAGCCATTCCCAAAGGTCACAGGGCCCTCCTCTAGGCTCTCCTTAGAGAAGAGTTACTCTTGCAAGTTGGACCTATTTTTGGACCAATGGGAGACCTCATGGGGCTGACTTGATACAAATCCAGTAGTTAGGCATGCTCAGTAAAGTGGAATTTATATTCATTAGACAGCATAAATATGTATTAGATAGAGAGAATATAAAAGTTGAATCCTGGCAGAAGGCGGGGTTGTTGCTCACCTCCCTGTGGCCAACCTCGACATCGCTGGCCGAGGTATGTATGCTTCCTTTTGTATCATACTTACTTTCAGCAAGCGCCTGCTCACTCTCTTGAGCCAGCCTGCATTCTGTACTAGACTTTAAGGGCATGTTTCTTACTGTTGTATTAGACCTCGTGCGGGCCCTGGTGTGCCTCTGGAGCTAGCCCACGCTCTCTCTGTGGAATCTGTATCTCTTATTTGTCACATTAAACCCATTCTCACTTTCTACTGTGACTTTGCTCTTGAATTCTTCCCTGTGGTAGAATCAAGAACCTGATAAGAGGACGATGTGGGTGAAGGCCAACTACCAGGCCTTCCCAGACCCTTTCGTCTCCAGCTTCAAACCTAGTACTGAGGCAGCAAGCAAGTTCTTAGCCTACTGCATTGCCATCTCACAAGTGACTTCTCTTTTCCTAAATACTTAACTCCCTATGATGGAGAAACATGAATTAAATTTGAGGAGTTTAATAGGTCTCACATTTCCACATCCTCAATTAGGATTTTGCCAATTCCTTTGTCAAAAGAACATGAATATCTTCCTCAGTGTGTGTAGCTTCCTCTTTCACATAATTAATGCATATATGTGTATATATACGTATGTGTGTGTATATATATAATTACTGAGGAGTGTCCCTTTTGTCACTTTAGCACAAGTTCCTTGTCCGTAACCTGATTTTGGTTGTCAATCATCTTCCTCAACCTTGTTTTTATGTGGTTAGAATTAACTGCACTGAATTGATCACAAACTGCTTTCAGCTGCTTTGTTGTGTGTTTGTCCAGATACAGTCTTATAGACACCTCAGTTAACACCTAGCACAGGTGCAAAATCTCAAAGAAAACTTTTACAACAACATCTCAGTTCTTCCATCCCAATTCATACCATTTCACCCAGTAACCCACTGGAGCCAGAAAGATTATTAAACCCTCCATCTCAATGTTAATTCCCATCCCTCCCTCTTATTTAGATTTTCACTTCTGATCTCATGTGATAGAAGAACCTAGGTTATTTTGAGCTAAAGAAATAGATGTCACAATAATACATGTTCCCTATGATGTTTGTCAATTCTTTTGTCCTAAGGACTTAAATGTTTCCCTCACTGGCAATATCCTTCCTCCACCCATTACTTATATACATGTCACTTTCCCTAGTCTTCTGTTTCTCTCCTAACTTTGGCTATAGAATCATCATTCTTAAACATAGTATAGGATTAGAATTTTCTGCTATAAACCACTCAGAGACTTGTTCTCACCTATTTCCTTCCCCAAAGTAGTCACTTTAAAGTCACATTCAGCTACTACATTCTATTCTAATCCATTTGGGAGATGCCCGTACTTCCTATTGAATCAAGATGATGTTCCTCATGTCATAGTGGCCTGTGAATTAAAAAGCTAGATTACCTCACTCAACATCCACCCAATATATAATGACAGAGCAGGGACAAAATAATAGCAGTAAAAATTCCCAGATGAGAACATGGATTTTGGTGAACAGCTAATAGTCTCTAACAAAGAGATTTTCTATAATGCTAATTTTTTAACACCTCAACTATCACAGTTCCTTAAATAATAAGAAGTGCTGTTTTGTCATTTTAATGTTTCTGAAATTGAATTCCATCTTTAAATGAACCTGTCACTATTTCTCTGCCCCCACTTCTGTCTGCTAGAAAAGCCAATGTTAAATTCTTGATATAAAGAAATATGATAACAAATTTTAATGCCACGCCTCATTTGCACTGGGAGCCATTTTAAAGGTATCCATTAAGGTTTTACTGTTTAATTTACATTGAAATGTATATAGATATGGAAAAACCCACAAAGTCAGCATCTCTTGAGAGTCTGTGTAGTTGAATTAATCTTTTCCTAATTAGTGTATCAGTCAGGATATGATAGATTATGCTGCAATTTCAAACAACCTGCAAATTTCAGTTTATAACAACAAACATTTACTTCCAAAGGTTGGCTGGGTACTCTAATCCACATTTTCTAACTCTGAGACCCAGTTTGATAAATCAACCACTTCCTTGACTTTCTGAACACCCATGATTGCCATACCAGAGAGAAAGAGAGCTTCTCATCCCTCTATGAAATGTTCTGGTCTGGAAGTGATAAAATCTTTAAAATCCAAAAGATTTTTAAAGTCACAGAAGAAAGAAAACTTGTCAGATAAATTGCTAAACAAAATTTATAGTAGAGTAGTACGTATTGTTCCAGGCTCTCTTCACCTTTCCCCTCAGGGAACGGCCTCTCTCTGCTCTTCTCCTCATATTCAGTCTTCCAAGTTAATTGAATGGCCTCCTTCTGGCTACCTCCTGTAGGACTACTCACATTGACTGTAGGATGACTGTAGGACAATTTATTCTTACCTCCAGGAGTCAAGAAAATGCACATTTTTAGTTCAGTAAGAACTTGCAGAGGATCCCTCCAGAGTGTTCCATTATCATTTGTCAGTATGAAGGGATTATAAGGGATTCCACACAGAGGATCTCTGCCTTTTTGCCTTGGCAGTATTTCCTGCCATCATGGGAAGCTTGGAAATTGAACTAGGTCCCTCTATTGCTGGCAATGTAAGCTACCAAGTCAGCTTTGAATTATACTGAACTTTAGCTTTGATATTCTCATCCAATTTGAGGAACCAAAGTGACCATAGATTGTTGAATATTCTTGAATTTTACAGAAGCTTCTTACCACTCACAACATTATAATTAAAGAATCATATACTTCTTAAAATGAAAGCCTCTTTAAAGATTATCTATTCAAATCCTCTAATTTTATGAATAAAACTGAGACCCAGTTTTAAAAAGTTAAAGTGCTGTCTATAGAACCTGAGATAGTTGCATATTTCATTTGTTGACTGCTTAAAGAGACTTGACTCTTATTTCATGAGGACTTTCATATTTGAGGAGTTCGAATATTTATCTAAAATGTGTTATGTAGGCTGCAACACTGGATGCCCGTATTAATGTGTGTGGGTCTTTTGAATTCTAAAAGTTGTAAACTGTATTGATTTAGAAAGGCATTAGCCCAGAATAGTTTGGAATCAATAAAACACTGTAAGAATGCATGGTAATCATCTCTGAATCATTTTAATTGTAGAGAATATGGTGCTAGAGAGGGCTCCTTACTTGTTTGTAAGGCTCCACAACACAATTCTGGTATGACATAGAATTTAGACCATTACTAACTTGTAACATTAATTTTGTGCCACGAACCACTTTTACAGTCTAGTGAAGGCTATAAACCTCTTTACAGAATATTTTTTAAATGTGTAAAACAAAACATATGAGAAAACAAAATGAAGCAATTATTTTGAAATAGTTATATAAATATTCCAAAATACATAGTAAAGTAATATATGTGCTTGCTTAGTAATACTTATCATCAAATATTATTACAAATATGGTTTTAAAGTAAAGACTAATTAAATGATATTTTGAGATACCTGCAGTTGTCCTACAACTTAAAAATATCTCTTTTTTATTGAATACACAGATGCTAATACTATTCTTTTTTTATTGGTTATGAATATTCATGAGATACAAAACCGATTGTCACCCCTCACACCCATGACATGAGGGCATATTGGCAGCATACCCATTACCACAAACTGCATTTGTACCCCATGTTTCCCACCCAATAACCCCCAAACTCCCTTTCCTTCCCCCTTCCCCTCCACTCAACTTTGCAGCCCACGGAATGTTCTCTCCCTCTGCCAAGTCCAGTGCATTACTGTAGTCTATCTTTCCTTCCTTCTTTCACTCTTACCTCCCATATAGGAGTGAGTACATGTGGTATTTATTCCTCTGGGCTTTGCTTATTTCACTCAACGTAAGTTTCTCCAGGCTCATCCATGTTGTTGCAAATGGGAGTATTTCATTCTTTTTAATGGCAGAGTAGTATTTCATGATGTATATATACCACCGATTCCTTATCCAATCATCCATCGATGGACATTTACGTTGGTTCCATGCCTTGATTATTGTAAACAGAGCTGCGATGAACATGGGAGTGCAGGTATCCCTTCAACACGATGATTTCTATTCATCTGGGTACATACCAATAAGTGGGATTTCTGGATCATACGGAAGATCTACCTGTAGTTGTTTGAGAAACCTCCATATTGTTTTCCATAGTAGTTGACCTAATTTACAGTCCCACCAGCAGTGTAGGAATGTTCCTGTCTCTCCACATGCTCACCAGCATTTGTTATTCACTATCTTTATGATTATAGCCAGTCTAACTGGGGTGAGGTGATATCTCAATGTAGTTTTAATTGGCATTTCCCTGATGACCTGTGATTTTGAACATTTTTTCATGTACATGTTGATCATTTAAATGTCTTCCTTTGAAAAATGTCTATTCAGGCTGGCCTGTGGCTCACTCGGTAGAGTGCGGTGCTGATAACACCAAGGCCACGGGTTCGGATCCTATATAGGGATGGCTGGTTTGCTCACTGGCTGAGCATGGTGCTGACAACACCAAGCCAAGGGTTGAGATCCCCTTACCGGTCATTTTTAAAAAAA
>NW_007728410.1:166826-186980 GCF_000696425.1 Galeopterus variegatus
AATAGATGAGAGTGGCATTTTTTAATTCCCATGGCTTCCCCTAGCTCCCCAACCAGGTCACAATGGATTGGCTACATCATTCCTCCACTTCAGGCTAGAACTCCTGTCAGGTAGCATTCTCTTTCTCTCTCTAGGTCCCTTCTGCCCTAGAGATGATACAAGTATTGCACCATCTCGTGTTGATTTTCCTGAACTCTGCCCACAGCTTTGTAAATAGCTCCTGTGTTAAACTCTTCTCAAATTATCCATTTTGAGTGTGCCATCTGTTTCCTGCTAGAGCCTTGACTGATACAGTGTGTTTGATTAATGGGTATTAGTTCAGACTAGCTGGAGCATAAAGTGTGTGTGATGAAACAGTAAAACATCACGTAAGAACAGTAGGCTGAGGGGCTGGCCCATTGGCTCACTTGGGAGAGTGCGGTGCTGATAACACCAAGGCCCCGGGTTCGGATCCTATATAGGTATGGCCGGTTAGCTCACTGGCTGAGTGTGGTGCTGACAACACCAAGCCAAGGGTTAAGATCCCCTTACCGGTCAATTTTTAAAAAAAAAAAAAAAAAAAAAAGAAAAATGTCTATTCAGTTTGCTTGCCCATTTTTTAATTGGCTTATTTATTTTTTTACTTTACAATAGCTTGAGTTCTATGTATATTCTGGATATTAATCCCTTGTCAGATGCAAAGTTAATAAAATTTTTTTCCTACTCTGAAGTTTGGCATTTCCCTCTGCTGACTGTTTGCTGTGCAGAAGCTTTTTAGTTTGATATAGTCCCATTTGTTTATATTTTCTTTTACTGCTTGGGCTTTCGGGCTCATGTTCATAAAGTCTTTGCCAAGACCTAGTTACTGGAAGTGTTTCACCTATATTTTCCCTTAATAATGTTACAGTTTCAGGTCTTATACTTAAATTTAATCCATTTTGAGTTGATTTTGGTGTATGGTGAGATACATATCTAGTTTCGTTCTTCTGCATATGGATATCCAGTTTTCTCAGCACCACGTGTGGAAGAGGCAATCTTTTCCCCAATGTAGATTTTTTGCTGTCTTTGTCCAATATCAGATGGACATAGGCCTGTTGGGTGTTTTCTGGGTTCTCAATTCTACTCCACTCATCTTAATGTCTATTTTTATACCAGTGCCATGCTGTTTTGGATACAATAGCTTTGTAGTATAATTTGAAGTCAGGTAGTGTTGTGCCTCTGGTTTTATTTATTTTTGGGGGGGGCAGGATTGCTGTGGGTATTCGGGGTCTTTTGCTCTTCTCTATGAAGGGCGATATTGGTTTTTCTTTTTTTTTTTTTTTTTCCATTTCTGTGAAGAATGTCTTCAGTATTTTGATGGGGATAGCATTGAATCTGTAGAGCACTTTGGGTAGTATAGATATTTTCACAATGTTAATTCTCCTAACCCAAGAGCATGGAATATCTTTCCAATTTTTTGTGCCTTCTTCAACTACTTTCAGAAGTGGTTTGTAGTTCTCACTGTAGAGGTCTTTCACTTCCTTGGTTAAATTGATCCCTAGGTATTTTGTGTGTGTGTGTGTGTGTGTGTGTGTGTAACAATTGTAAATGGGCTTACTTTCTTTACTTCTCTTTCTGTTAGTTCATTATTTGAGTATATAAATGCAACTGATTTGGGGCATTTATTTTGTATCCTGCAATGTTACTGAAGTTATTAACCAGTTTAGGAGTTTTTTGATAGACTTTGGTTTTTTCTATCTATAGTATCATGCCATCTGCAAATAGGCAAAGTTTGAATTCATCTTTTCCAATCTGGATTCCCTTTATTTCTTTCTCTTGCCTGATTTTCTGGCTAGTACCTCCAGTACTATGTTAAATAGAAGTGGTGAGAGTGGGCATCCTTGTCTTGTTCTTTTTCTTAAGGGAAAGGATCTCAGTTTTTTCCCATTCAGAATGATAATAGCAGTTGGCTTGTCATAAATGGCTTTTATTGTGTTGAGATATTTTCCTTCTATATCGAATTTGTTGAGTCTTTATCATGAAGGGATGTGGAATGCTGTCAAATGCTTTTTCAGCATCTATTGAGATAATCTTATGGTCTTTGTACTTGAGTTTGTTGATGTGATGTATCACAATTATTGACTTTTGTATGTTGAAACATCCTTGAATCCCTGGGATGAATCCCATTTAATCATAGTGTATATATATTTTTAATATGTTGCTGTATTCTGATTGCTAATGTATTGTTGAGGATTTTTTGTGTCTAGGTTCATCAAGAATATTGGCCTGTAATTTTCTTTTTTACTGTGACTTTATCTGGTTTTGGTATCAGAGTTATGTTGGCCTCATAGAATGAGTTTGGAAGAGTAGCTTCTGTTTCAATTGCTTGGAATAGTTTTAGGAGAATTGGTATTAACTCCTCTTTAAAAGTTTGATAGAATTCAGCTGTAAAGCCAGCTGGACCCAGACTTTTCTTTGTTGGAAGATTGCTAATTACCATTCCAATCTCCTTGCTTGTTACTGGTTTCTTCAGATTCTCTATCTCTTATTGGTTCAGTCTTGATAGTTTATATGTGTCTAGAAACTTATCCCTATCTTTTAGATTTTCATATTTGTTGTCATACACTTGTTTATAATAGTCTCTAATGATTCTTTGTATTTCTGTGGTATTGGTTGTAATAATTTTTCATTTCTGATTTTTGTTATTTGGGTCTTCTCTCTCTCTCTCTCTCTCTCTCTCTCTCTCTCTCTCTCTCTCTCTTGATAACCTAGCTAATGGCTTGTCTATTTTATTTATGTTCCTGAAAAACAATTTGTTTTGTCAATCTTTTCTATTGTGTTTTGGGTCTCTATTTCATTTAGTTCTTCTCTGATTTGAATTATATCTTCCCGTCTACTACATTTAGGTTTGGATTGTTGTTGTTTTTCAGGTTCTTTCAGGCATAGTGTTAGGTTGTTCACTTGAAGTCTTTTCATTTTTTTGTTGTAAGCATTTATTACAATAAATCTGCCTCAGTACTGCTGTTGCAGTATCCCACATGTTTTGGTATGACATATCTTTATTTTCATTAGTTTCTAGAATTTTTTTTTAAATTTCCTGTTTAATTTCTTCTTGGACCTATATGTCATTCAGGAGCCCATTATTTAGTTTCCATGTATTTGTATAGTTTGCAGAGTTTTGCTTATTGTAAATTTCCAATTTTAGTCCATTGTGGTCTGAAAAGATACTTGAATGATATCATTTTTTTTTAAATCTGCTGAGATTAGATTTGTGACCTAATATGTGGTCTATCCTGAAGAATGTTCCATGAGCTGATGAGAAGAATGTATATTTTTTGGTGGTGGGTGAAATGTTCTTTATATATTTGCCAGGTCCAGTGTAGTTTAAATCCTCTGTTTCTTTGTTGACTTGTTGCCTGGAAGATCTGTCCCATACTGAGAGAGGGGTCTTCATATCACCCACTATTAATGTATTAGGGCCTATTTTTTTTTTAGGTCTAAGAGTGTTTGCTTTGTGTATCTCAGTGCTCCAGTATTGGGTGCATATATATTTATGATTGTTATGTCTTCTAGTTTTATAGATCCTTTTATCATTATATAGTGGCCTTCTTTGTTTCTTTTTATGTTTTTTTTTATAGTCTATTTAATCCTATATAAGAATAGCTACTCCTGCTCATTTTTGGTTTTCATTTGCATGGTATATTTTTTTCTACCCCTTCACTTTTAGTCTGTCTGTGTCTCTATATGTGAAATTGGTCTCTTGAAGACACAATATTCTTGGGTCTAGCTTTTTAATGCAATCAGCCACTCAGTGCTTTTAAATGGAGTTTAATCCATTTACTTTTAGGGTGGTTATTGAGAGATATTGTTTAATTCCTGTCATTTAATTGCTTTTTTTTTTTAGATGTTTTAAATATCTTTTGATCCTTACTTCACCTTTTATTTCTCTTCTTCAATGTTAGGTTAGTTGGATATTTGAAGTGATATGATTTAGCTTCTTGATTTTTCCCACTGGCATTTTTCTTCTAACAGCAGGTTTTGCTCTTTCTTGTGTATATATGGTAGTGACATTCATTACTCAGATTCCAGAAGAAGTACTCTCTTGAGAATTTCTTGCAAGGCTGGTCGTGTGGTGGTGACCTCCCACAATTTTTGTTTGTCTGGGAAATACACTATTTCTCCCTCATTTCTGTAGGAGAGCCTTGCTGGGTAAAGAATTCTTGGCTGTCATTTTTTTTTCTTTTAGTATTTTGAATATATCATTCCACTTTCTACTGGTCTATAGGGTTTCGGTTGAGAAGTCTGCTGTTAGTCTGATAGGGGTTTCCTTATAGTTGACTTGACACTTTTCTCTTGCTGCTTTTAGAACTCTTTCTTTGTCTTTGAGCTTTGCAAATTTGACTATAATGTGTCTTGGAGAGGATCTTTTTTGGATTTAATCTGTTTCGGGACCTTTGAGCTTCCTGGATCTGAACTTCTGCATCTCTCACTAACCTGGGAAGTTTTCTGTTATTATTTCCTTGAATAGGTTTTCAATACCTTTTCTTTTCTCCTCCCCTTCTGGAATACCTACAGTTTGGATGTTAGAATGCTTGAGGCTGTCTTCTATCTCTCTTATGAGGAAAACCTCATTATTTTTTATTCTATTTCCTTTTTTTTTTTTTTTTTTTTTTTTTTTTGTCTACCTGAGGTATTTTGAAAAGACCATCTCATAGATCTGATATTCTTTCTTCTGGTTGCTCTAGCCTGCTGCCTAAGCTCTCTGTTGTATTTTTTATTTCAATAAGTGAATCTTTCATTTCTAGGAGTTCTGCTGCATTCTTTTTTAAGATATTAATATCTTTGTAAATTTCCTCCATGTTCTGGATATTTTTTTCTTATTTCCTTGTGTTCTCTAATTCTATCTTCTTTTATTTCTTCAAGCTTAAGATCATTTCTTGGAATTCTTTTTCAGACATTTCAAGGATTCCCTGTTCCATGTGGTCTGGAATTTGAGCATTACTGTATTCCTTTGGTAGTGTTATATCTTCTTGTTTGTTTGTAGTTCTAGTTTTTTTTCATTGATGTTTGATCATCTGGTAGATGCCTTGCTTCTTCTGTTTCTCTAGGGTTGGCTATGAGGATAAAGACTTTGTGCTCTATTTGCAGACTCTACTGGTGAGTCTTCTTATGTCAATATAGTCAGGGGAGTAGCAGGTTGCCTGTAGAGTGGTTCTGGTTGCTACCATGGTGGTGAATTGTTGTTGTGGTGACAGAAAGTGTGGTGGTATCTATATTCCACCACCTTGGCTCCTGTTCTAGCTTTCTGTGGCTGTAGACTGACTTCCTTGTGCTGTGCAGGTCTCAGCTCACTTCGGTGCCTTCTGAGCTGTGTGCACTTCCCTTCCCCCCAGGGCCTTAGACTGGACTCCGGTGCCATAAGGGTCTGGTCTTGGTTCACCTCAGCAGCTGCTGGGCTGTATATGTTTCCCTTCCCCCCGGGGCCTTTCACTCGATGCTAATACTATTCTGTCTTGCTGCCTACATTTACAATTGAACAAAATACTAAATATCAGTTAAAGATTAGTGAAAATAAAGAAATAATTATTTCCCAATCCAAGTGCTTCTACAGACTGAATTAAATCCACAGAACTGTGGACCTCAAGTTAAGAAGCATTATTTAAAGTAATGTAATAGAAAGGAGAGATCAAGTTTAAGAAATCTATTTAAAAAATAATTTAGCATACATTGTTTACATTGTATATGCTATTTAATTTGTAAAAGGTAAGTGCATTCTACTTATTGTTATTAATACTAATATTATTTCAAACTGTATAGATATGTTTTCTAAATTACACTACAAAAGCTTCTACTGAAATCTCTACTCTTTGGACTGAGCCCGTGGCGCACTTGGGAAAGTGTGGTGCTGGGAGCACGGCTGCGCTCCTCTCGTGGGTTTGGATCCTATATAGGGATGGCTGGTGCAATGCGCTCACTGGCTGAGCGCGGTGTGGCCGGTCACAAAAAGGACCAAAAAAAAAAAAAAAAAGAAATCTCTACTCTCCTTCCAATTGTGTCTGAATTCAAATAGTATAACTATAGAAGTATCTCTGATGTTTTGAATAAATCACTGAGAAAAACTATACTCATTTTAGAGTATTAAAATACATTGCCTCAATATGATATTAAAGATTTTTTATTCAACCAAATATCTATAAATTAGATGCTACAGAGCTGTTCATTGGTCATTAAATATACTGATTTATGACCAACTGATGATGAAATAACAGCTCAGAAAAAATTACCAAGTTCCATTAACTTGTTCAGAAGGTTAAAATATGCTAACCTGTACTGTATACATGCTTAAATAAGTATGCTTTAACAATTTATGACATGCACAATAATTACTATTTTGTTCTGAATACCCCATGTAATACTTAGTAAATGTGTTTTCCCAAGTTTCAGAATTTAACTAATGAGCCATCGTATTCTCAGTATAAAGTCTTCATTGAAATGCATTTGGAAATCTCTTCTGCTGGGTAGAAAAATATCCTAACTTTTAGAAAATGATGTAGATCTGTTCTAAAAGCTATCAAGGTATCAAGTGCTTTCCTTGCCTCACATCCTCCCAGAAATAGCAGGTAAGTTTATTATAATTTTCTTCAATTTAATTAATGTGGTTTAGAAGGAAAGAAAGACAGAAAGAAGGAAGGAAGGAAAGAAGAAAGGGAGTTAGGGAGGGAGATATAAAAAAAGGAATAAAGGGAAAATATAAAGGGAAAGAACATTTTGAAAGAGAAAATAAAGACTGATGGATGGAAAAAAGCACAATAATCACGAATCTTAAGTTTCATATTTTCACTTAGAAAATATTTCGTGGCTTGCTGATAGTGACAGTGACGGTCTTGGTCTATAATAGGAGTCAGCAAACTATGTGGCCCACAGGCCAAATCCAGAATAATATTGTGCAGCCCGTGAGTTAAGAATGGTTCTTACATGTTTAAATTGATGAAAAAAAAATCGAAAGAATATTTCATGACATATGATAATTACATGAAATTCAAATTTCAGACAACATAAGGGAAATTTTGTTTATGCACACATTTGTTTCTGTATTGTCCATAGCTGCTTTTGTGCTACAGAGGCAGAGTTGAGCAGATGTAACAGATACCTTATATCTGGCAAAGCTGGTAATATTTACCATTCACCTTTACAGAAAAACATTGCCAACCCATGCTCTATATAATGCTAAAGCCACTGCTTAGAAATGACATTTTTATTAAATACTTAAATCTAAAATACTAAAAGTAATATTTCTGATGCTGAATTAATTCAAGCTGATTTGTAGGTATATATGGACTTAGCCATATAGCTGAAATGCCTCTTTCACATTAAAAACAAAACTCTTTGCCTAAGTCATATTGCCTTGGGGAATCAGTAAGTCATAACAAGTTGTTACAAATAATATTATCTCAGGCTTAGCTGCTATGTGTATATTGTGGGAACTGCAGCCCCAACTTTTTTCTTTCTGATAGGATGCCTCTCATGGCTGGTCTCCGATGGGTCATCTTTCTCTGTTTCTTCCAATGTTGACCATACAGGTCTCAGGGTATCCATCCCACAATAGTTATTGAATGGCCTACCAGGTGCCAGGCATTGGGTCAGGCGAGGATAGAGAGGATAAGGAAATAGCCTGTGCCGACATCAAATTTACTGTGGTCCTAGAATGTTCCTCAGTGGTGTGACTTTTGCTCAGGTTTCTTTGGTTTTCCCATCACTTCTGATATTGTTCAGTTGGATCCCCTGGAGATTACTAGGCTAAAATGTAATGTTGCCTTAGAGATTTAATTTACATCTTTTCTTGTATCATTTTCTTCCCATCACTCTTTCACATTGCCTGTGGAAGGATAGAAAGAAAGGCAAAGGACAAATTGAGGAGCACACATCTTATACTCTGACTAAAACTAACTTTTCTTGGATCAAGTTTATCGGTTCATATTCTCTCTAACCTTTGGGTGGGTGTCTTTAGACAGGGCACCTGTCTTTCATGCAAATAGAACTACTTCTTCCACTTTTTAAACATGTTTATAAATTTCTGAATCCAAGGAGTACTCAGAATTGAAGTTATGCAGTATGGTTACATTGGAAACATTATGTCTCTTGAAAATTTCAAAATGTTATTTTACACTAAGGAGGTTTGTTGGTGCAATGAATAGCTTATTAATCAACAATACTTCCTTGCTACATTGATATGAAAATTGTATCTAACAGGGTATATTAGAGTCATATACAAATGTGAATATGTAATGATATAAGTACTCTCGCATTTATTCATTCATTCATTTAACAAATATCTATTAAACAGTGTCATAAATAATGACAATTTATAATATGTAAAAAGATTTCTCTGCACCCAAATTTTAACATTAGCAAGCTAAAAACTATTATTGAGGAACCGTTAACTGATAGGTGTGTATCAATGTGCATTTCGTAAATGGTATTTATTTGTATTATGATTGAATCTGCTTAAGACTGCCACCTCATATAAAGCCAACCAAAGAGGAACCAGTCTAATCTAGAAATTTTTCATTTTGCTTATTATCTATATATATTTTACTCTAGTTTTCAATGATAATATGCCTTTCAGCTCTAATTGCCTAGTTACCTATCAAACAACAGATGTATACTTTTTATCTAATCAGTGTTTATGTAGTAACAGAAATTGATTTCCCTGTGTTGATATTTGATGTAGTCTAAATTATCCTAAACATTGCCACTGAACTTTAAAATTTTTTCAGAGAAAAAAATTAGGAATTTACATTTTTTACAACATTTTAGCTTTACATATATAGAAAAAATACTCTATATTAATGCATATAAGGAGAAAAGAGAGTAGAGTTAGAGAAGCATCAGTCAAAATAACACGGCCCCAAAAGAGAGACATCCTAAAGCTTTTTCCATTCCCTACTGTATTAGTCCATTTTTGTGCTCCTTATAACAGAATACCTGGAACTGGGTAATTTATAAAGAAAATGAAATGTATTGCTTATGGTTTCTGAGACTGGGAAGTCCAAAGTCCACCTGATGGCAGCAACAGTGACCCAGAGTCTCACACTGCAAGATGGTGGAAGCAGAGAGAGTGGACAGGGAGGAAGTGCCAGGTGCCAGGGTCTTTTTAAATAACCAGCCCTCATGAGCACTAATAAAGAGAGAACTCTCTCACTACCACTGCCCCCAGGGACAGCATTAATCCATTCATGAGGGATCCACCCTCATGACTCAAACAGCTCCCAACACTGCCACATTGGGATCAGATTTACATATGAGTTTTGGGGAGACAATAACATCCAAACTCTACCACATACCATACTAAAGTAGAATCAATTTCAAAAAAAGAATTAACTAAACTCATGAACACTCTAAAAAACTCCCAAATATTAGGTAACAAAAGGCTGCTTTTAGGAAGACAGATTTTAAAATTCAATTAAAAACAGATAGCAACTACTGCAGTGATAGACAATGCTATTTATAATACTTATAATAACCTTGAAATTGCTCTGGAAAGAAATGGGTGTACTTGAAGAAAAAATTCAATAGATTTATGTCATTTCCTGTGTGAAAAGTCCCAGACTTTTCTTCATTGGGGTCAAAAGTTACAGCTTTTTAAGAAAGTGGTGGGTTCAGGCAAGAATCTGTAAGTGTAAATCTAAGCACAGTGTAACTCTTTGTCTGGGACACACTTGAATTCTAAAAAGAAGTAATGCAAGCAGCACTGGTATATTAAAAATATAAACACTGAAGCAGTGTTGTAAAGTACAAGGTGTGCTACACCTAGGAATCAGAATACCTGAAGTGTCTTTCCAGTTTTGACTTATATGAGTCATTTTTTTCTGGGCCACTGTGTACTCAGCTGTACCAAGAAAATTAGATGACAAGCTCTATTCAAGCATGCATAACTGTTCAATATATATTTACTGAATGAATGAGAATGATCTCCTTTTTTTTCAATAGAGGCAATATAGAAATATTCTTTTTAAATGTTTTAATACACATGCAAGGTGATATTACTGTTAAACTGTACTCTGCAACTGTCCCTAACTGTGTACAACTAGGTAAGTACCTGTGCTAGTTGGGTTCTCCAGAAATAAAATGCTGAGCGAGAGTTAGGAGTGCAAATGGTTGATTGCTGAGTGATACCTGTTGGGAGGGGTAGGGGAGTGAAGATACAGGATTCAGCAATGGGAGCCATCTGACCTTGCAAATTCTCTGACTGCCCAACAGGGAGATCTGTAGCATTCTAGATAAATCATCTGTTGGGCAGATATAATGTACTACCATCTTGGATTGGAGCTTACCCACCTCAGATTGACCTTGGCTATCACTGCCTTGTTAAGTCACTGGCCAGAATTATCCCAGAAAAGTGGATAACCTTAGATGGAAAGCTGAGGTAGAACCAGAAGGAGCTAATAGCTGAAAGGTGTCACCTACTATACTCCCTGCAGCTGGGCAAGTTGTACTTTCTTTAAAGAAGGAGTGAAGCAGTCATCTCTGCATCTGTCAACTACATAACCTGACTGTGCCTTGATGTCTTTTATTAACAAAATAGAAATATAACCAGAATACCATACAATGTCTTGCATACAGGAGGCATTTGATCTGTGTTTGCTATTAAGAGTGGTTGTATTAGGGCTCTCTAGAGAAACAAAATCAATTATAGATAGACAGAGTTATTTTAAGAAATTGGCTCACATGAGTTAATTCAGTAAGATGACAGGCTAAGAATCTTCAGGTCCTCAGGTCCTCATTCTCCCAACAGAGACACTGAATTAACATGTGGACCAGAATACCTTTGCAAAAACCCTAGAAACCAATTGAAAAGTCACAGCACCCAGACAAACATAAAATCAAGAAGTAATTCCGGCAAAAGATGCAGGAAAATTTGTGGCATTTTGTATGCCTGTCTGTGCCACTCCCTCCGACACTCCATTCAACCCAGTGCAGTGCCATTGGGAGAAAACCTCTCATACTGTGGATCCTTCCTTGGGATGAAAACAAATGAGTGGGTTATGCATTCAATGCTCTGGCTAGTCTGTGGACTGCTGAGGAACTGGTATCTGTCTCATCTGACTTGGAGCATTCACTGCCCGCCTTGTTTGGAAGTCCAAGTGCAGTGGAAAGACCCCTTAACAGGCCAGTAGAGGGGCCCTGACCCATTGCTAACTATGGGTCGAGGGTTTGGTTGTGTCTTACCGCTCACTGAGTCAACCCCTATATAGGTCCCAGCCAAAAATCTAAAGTTCTTGCCAGACACCCAGGGTACTGAGGACCCTGAGGAGTTTATTGTTTGTATGTTTCAGACTGCATTATGAACTCTTTGTGGAAGCTCCAAGTGGCCGCCCTCCTTGGGTCAACAAGGACAAGGGCCTCTGCCACCGGGGGAGGTCCCCATGAGCCAGCCAACCAAACCTGGGAGGTCATACAAGCCAGTACAGAACCGACACGGGTTGGATCTGCTATTTCTACAACAAGGAGGGCTATGTGCCGCCCTCAAAGAAGAGTCTTGCTTCTATGCCAACCACTCTGGAGTGGTCAAAGATTCCCTAGCTAAGCTTAGAGAAGGGCTAGAAAAGCACAAAAAAGAGCGAGAAGCCAATAGTAATTGGTTCCAAAACTGGCTTTCAAGTTCCCCGTGACTCACCACCCTGCTGTCCTCCCTGGTGGGCCCCCTAGCCATTTTCCTTGCCTTAATCATCTTGGGGCCTTACGCCATTTGCCAGGTTGTGTCCCTTATAAGGCACAACACCACTTCTCTCATAAAGCTCACCCAGGAGTTAGAGGAGGTGGTCCATAATGAAAGCCCTGACAGCTCTTGGGTCAGTATGGCCCTTTAAAAAATCAACGCCAATCTGTAAGGCTCCACCCTGCCCCCGCTTGGCTGGATAGTCAATGATGGGTAAGATTTCCAGAGGGAAACAACCTAAGACAGGCACAGCCACCAGAGGGAATGGAGGTGAGGCTGGGAAGATTAGCTGCCTCCAGCTGCCTTATTAAAACAAAAAGGGGGAGATGTCAGACCTTATAAACTAATGCCACCTTAAGTGACATTGCAAGCGGTGTGATTATGGGCCCACAAGGGTGTATTAACGTAGAAGCCTAAGATGGCGCCAGGAGGAAGTAGGTTGGGAGTGTTGGTGGGAACCTTGCCTTAGCCCTTATTGGCCAATACGTGCTTCCACACTCATGAACACTGTGTGATTGCAATAGCTAGGCATTGAGACAGGATGCATGCTCTTGACCTTTAAGCTGATAGGATTATGTTAAAGCCTCCCCTCCCCACCTGCCTATGAAAGCAAGTGCTTGTGTGATAATAAATGGAACTGCTCGACAGAACCCCCGCAGCATCTGAGTGTCCTTTAAACCAGGCTGGTTGGGGCCAGCAGCTGTGCTCACCTCTCTTCACGGCTCTCCTCCCCCGTCTCCTTCCAAAAGGGACCGGAGGGAAAGAGTAATCAGGGCCATTCACTCACCCACCAAAAGAAGCGAGGCTAGGGCTGTTCAGGTCAGCTGGCGGTGGACCCGACTCTGTTTATCTGTTTATTATCAGTCATTTTAGTTAAGAGAGCATAGAAAAGAAGCATTTCCTCCATTTCTACAGAAGGAAGGAAGAAAAGAAGGAAGGAAGGAAAGAAGGGGTTGTACTGGATAAAAAAAAATTGTCTTTGATGAACAAGAGAGATTTCAAATGTTAATGGTATGAAAAACCAGCAAAAATGAGTATTTTTTTTCCTAAAATTACTTTAATTAAATCTGTGTACTTTCAAATATGCCATTATTCTTATCCATTCCCATAGAGTGACTAAGGATTTAAAATGCACTTCAAAGACTTTAGGTTTCATTAGCTGTTATGTAATTGGCTTTTCCTTTTACCTCAGATTGCTCTACTTTTTTTCATTTGAAGGTGTTACCCCTGTTTTCTGAAAGAAAGTGGGCCAAGACACTGGGTACCTATTGTAGGGCAAACACACAGAGGAATCCAAGACCAGTGTCAGTGTTGCAGTTTTATAGCTCTTTATTTCAGTGTTGCAGCCATTTGTTCAGTGTTACAGCACCTGTTTTTGCTTGCAAGCAAGGAGAGCACTAGGGAGCAAAACGTCCTATACCAGTGTCTCCCAGAACAAAGGAAAAAGGCCATCTTATATAGCCTAAATTCCCAACCTTTTCCTGCCCAAGTGTCCATTTGGGTCCTCTTATGTAAATGTGGGATGCAGTCCTGCTAGTTTGGATTGGCTTATTACGGAACACAGTCCATTGGTCACTTTTAGAGCCTAATTTGAATCTGGCCCTTGGGGGATGTGAGACTGCTGTTATCTCAAAGAGGGTGGGTGCAGGAAGCAGGAAGGCTAAGCTGCAGGAGCCACAGCTTGCCACCTCAAGAGTCAAGCATAAAATCTCTAAAACAGTTTCTTCAGTGGAAGGGAACAGGTTTAACAATCAGAACATGCTCAGGGTTCCCCACCACATTCCCCACTGGACTTATGTAAATGAGTTAAATCTTTGACTCACTAGTGTTCAACCTATTATAATGAGTTCTTAATACCATCAGCTTTATTGACTGAACCCTTTGTTTAATACATTTGGTGAGACAAGTGAGGGTGCAGGGGCCTGTTGTAAAGAATAGCAGAACCAAGAAAAAGTGACCTGCAATGGCAGTTAAGAGGGTTGTTAACCAGGGGGACCAGGACAATAAGTTTTCATATCAATTATTATTTTCATTAGTTATCTCTTCTCATTCTTTTAATCATTTTTTTAACTAGGGAGAGACTGTCCCATATTGTTGCTTTGCCTCCCATGGATTTGTCACCCCTTTTCCCCCGGGAGACAGAGCTGCCAGATTACTCAAAGCCCATCTTTTTTGAGCAATGAGAAGCCCCAGAAAGGGGTTAATATTCTAGAACTTCCCCAAGCATGAGGCATTTTTTCTATTTGGGAAATTAACCACGAATTGGGGTTCTCTTCCTGCATTTTTTCCCCAGACCAAGAAGTTACAGGAAGAGACATAGGTGGGGTTTTGCTAAGTAAAGTTTAACAAGTTTTACAATAGAAGCTGGTAACATTCAATAAAAACAAGTCAGATGACATTCTGTTAGGCAATTAAGTGATCCACTAACAAAGGCTTGATTTAGCAAACATTCCTTTCCCCTCCAGCAGCTTTTTAGTAACTTTACATATCAATTCATAACTTGCCTGGCTTAGAACCAGCAGCCTTGCTGTGTTATGATTCTTATCTTGCAACAGAGACTCAATAGCTTGGGGAAAATTTCCTGTCCTTTGCAAGGTCAATATTTGAAACTGCAAGGCTTTGGAAAACCATACCCTGTGAGGTACATTTGTTTTATGAATCCTCTACACCTTATCATTCCAGAGTGGTTAGTATAGAAGCAGCAAGTTTCTCCAAGTGACACACATAATCACCCTTGTTTTAAGAACAACAGGTCTAGGCATCTCCTATTCTGTAATACTACTTCAGCTAGGGTCTCTAGAGAATTTTCTAATCTACCCACAGATGTTTCTAGTCCCCCTAGATCTAGATCAGTTTGTTTACTTAGAACTTTAAAATTTTGGTTACTTGTTATGAGAGCCATGGTGCTAATAGCTGCAGAGCCTGCAATGCCAAGACCTATAAATAGGGGAATTAGGACAGGAACCACTTGGTTTGTGAGGAGGTGTTGCCCCGTTGCTTCTCCTTCATAATCATAATTTTGGGGGACAATGTAGACAAGTACACAAATTTCAGTCCTATCAGTTGTAAGGAAATATTGAATAGCTATGCATGGAGTCAACCCTGTCAAACAAGTAAACCAAGCATGAGAAGGGGCAAATAGATAGTTAGAAGCTTGTGACCCATGGGTTGTACTATTAATGGTTACTGCATATGTGTATTCAGTCTTAGAGGGGGACTTTTTAGGGCCATAATCATTAGTTTTTATATAAAGTCCTTAGTTTAGTACACCACCAAGCATAAGTTTGGGCCTTCATCCCTGTGGGCAGAGACTGTCTTTAGTGATATCAGTCAGATTCAGAGACCTAACAGTTTGGTTCACTGACCTAGCCTTATTGTTTCGTTCCCCCCTGAGAGATTTTATCCTCCTTATTCTGAAGGAGAAGGGGGCTGGAGGTCTCTTTCTTCCTGCTGGCCATGGCTGTAGTTCCTGCCTACATTTTGTAGGTATAAAATCTCTCATTGACTGGTCTAGTGATTTACAGGGATTTAGTTCCTCTTAGGAGGTTGGGTTGAAATCCTTGGGTTATCACCATCTTGATGTGGAACTGTAGCCTGGAAGATACAAGCTTTACAAACAGATTAAAAACCCAAGGCTAGAATTGAATAACAGGTGTGTTACTGTTTCCTTCTGAAAAATATTTTTTTCTCTCCAAGTTTCCCAAATTTGCCAAAGGTATCTATGACAAGACTAATTTATTTGCAAAATAAGTTTAGTTTTTGGCCAGATTTGCATAAAGTGGATCAAGAGTAATGGCTTATCATATAAGCTCTTTTCAAGTTTGCTTCGCTGGGACTTTTATAAAGAATCTCAGATTAGACCTTCAAAAGCCTTTTGGGTCTTAGGAAGCCAAGCCAAAGATTTGACTTATTCTCTGATTACCTGTGTGAGTTGGGTGAATTCCTTTCTTCTGGTGGTCCCCAAAATATCAATGTTCTGGCCTGTCAGAAAGGTACATTCTTTACTTACTGGAAGGCTAGGAGCCTTGTAATCACATAGACAAGTATAAGACCAGCCTCTCCAAGGGGCATTTTTATTGGTTCCATAAAAGGGTCAACCTTAATTCCTTTTTTTTTCTAAGATGACTGGTAAAGGGATCTCAACCCTTGACTTGATGTTGTCAGCACCATGCTCAGCCAGTGAGCTAACCGGCCATCCCTATATAGGATCCGAACCTGTGACCTTGGTGTTATCAGCACTGTATTCTCCTGAGTGAGCCACGGGCTGGCACCAACCTTAATTCCTTAAGGCAGTCTGGTCATGTATGTCTGAAAGTATGATATTCCAGTGTAAGCCTTGGTAAAATAACCAGTCTCTCCAATTTTGTCCTGTTACAAGAAGAACTTATGCAAATAACTGTATTGTCATAAAATAACTTGTGAATAGTTTTAAAATCTTGAGGGGATCAAGTAGAAAGAAAGGTAAATGTTTTAATTTTTGCTCATAAATATATACCTCAGCAAGCTGTTATACTTTAAAAAGATTTTATTAAATCTGAAAAGCAAAACATTAAGAGAACCAGCAGTGTTTTAAAATAAATTGTAAAAACCTATAACTTTTTATCAGTTAATTCATTTTTATGCAATAAACTTTTTTTTTCTTACCTTGGTTAATAATTTTATAAACCCATCAGTTTTTTTCTTTAGAATTTTGGAAATTCAATCCAATGGCATGAACTCAAAGTTGTCAGGAACCTGTACCAGTAAGTTTCTCCATGAATTTTTCTGAAGACATAATACTTTTTATAATTGAATTAAGATTATGACTGGTAACATTTATATCAAGACACAGATTTCAAGGAACCTGTTTTAGTCCATTTTGTGTTGCTATATCAGAATTACCTGCAGCAGATGTGCTTGCCCGAGCCCAGGGCTGCTGCGCACCTTTCCCCGGAGTCTCCGGGATGCTCCAAGCAGGAGGCAGCGGCCGCTCTGGAGCGGAGTCTGAGTACTGTGCCCCTGGGAGCTGGCGCCCAAGTGTAAGACTCCTGGGTCATTGTCATTGCCACCAGATGGACTTTGGACTTCCCAGCCTCAGAAACTGAATAATTTCTGGATCTTCACAATAAATATTTGCTGGACAACTTAATAAAATGAATGGATGAGTTGTGTCTATTCTGGCAGTCTTGTTGTGGTTCCAAAGATATGAAATATTATGTACACTTGAGAAAAATCTTCAGTGAATGTTTATTTGGTCAGAAGTCTTGAGAATCTTAGGATAATATCTCCAACCCCTTATGTCAAATACACAAGATGTGGTAACTGAGGCTTTACTCAAGATAATATCAGAATTCTGCAGAACCTAGAAGAGCATCTCCTCTGACTCCTTCAGCCCTTTCCTGTTTCACCCCTGTCTTTACTGAGAGGAGCATACATTCAACAAATTATTTTGCTTCCAAGGCTACACTGCAATGCCATTTTACTACAGCTTTACTCCCCACTTTAGGGTGCTTTATTCTTCTTAAGCTTTGATATCATAGTTGCTAGAAAATTCTAATGACAGCATTTAAGAACTTGGCTAGTACAAAGTAGAAGTAACACTAACACTACTGGATTGATTGCATCCTCCTTTGAAGTTTCAGAAACCTCATGAAAATGAATAAACATAAAAAAGATACCAGAAATACAAAAAAACAAGAAAGTCCACCACCAAAAGTTAATCAATCTCAAACTCTAGATCCTATAGAACAAGAAGCCCTTGAAATGAATGACAGGGAATTTTGAGTTATAATCCTAAAGAAACTGAATGAGATACAAGAAAACTCAGCTAGACAGCATGATGAAATGAGGAAAAGTATACAGGACCTGAAAGAGGAAATGTACAAGGAAATCACTGTCCTAAAAAAAAATGTAGCAGAACTTGCCGAACTGAAGAAGATATTCAGTGAAATAAAAAACACAATGTAGAGTTTAACCAGCAGGATAGAGGAAGTTGAAGAGAGAACTTCTGAACTTGAAGATGGACTGTTTGAAATAAAACAATCAGACAAGAAAAAAAGAAAAAAGAATCAAAGATATTGAAGAAAATCTGAGAGAGACATAGGACAACCTTAAGCACTCAAATGTCCAAGTCATGGGTACACCAGAAGGGGAGGAAAAAGGAGAATGTATTGAAAACATATTCAACAAAATAGTGGCAGAAAATTTCCCAGGTAGAGGAAAAATCACAGATCTTCAGATCCAGGAATCTCAATGATCTCCAAACGTACTCAACCCAAAAATGTCTTCTCAAAGAAATTTTATAGTCAAATTGGCAAAACTCAGAGACAAAGACAGAATCTTAAAAGCTGCAAGAGAGAAGCGTCAAATCACCTATAAGGGAGCCCCAATCAGGCTAACATCAGACTGTTCATCACAAACCCTAAAAGCTAGAAAGGAATTGGATGATATATTCAGAATACTAAAAGACAAAGATTGCCAACCAAGAATACTCTACCCAGGAGGGCTGTCCTTCCGAAATGAAGGGCAAATAGTATATTTCTCAGACAAACAAAAACTGTGGGAGTTCACCACCACACGACAACCCTTACAAAAAATTCTCAAGGAAATACTGGGTTTGGTTCCTGAAAAATAATTACCATTGCCATAAAACCCAAGTAAACTCAAAACCCACTAGTATGTTAAAAATGACAATCTTTACACCTAACACTTAGGTGTCGTATAACTTCGTATAATGTATGCTATACGAAGTTATTACGAACCTAAGGAACCAACAAACACAGAAAACAAACAGCAAAGCAGAAAGCAAGGAACAAAAGACACCTAAGACAAACAAACAACCAATAAAATGATAGGAATAAATCAACACCTTTCAATAACAACTTTAAACGTAAAAGGCTTAAATTCCCCAATCAAAAGACACAGAATGGCTGACTGGATTAGAAAGGAGGACCCAAATATATGCTGCCTACAAGAGACCCACCTCACCCATAAAGACTCACATAGACTAAGATTGAACAGCACATGGATCATTCTCCAGGATAGATTGCATATTAGGACACAAATCAAGTCTCAACAAATACAACAAAATTGGAATAATCCCATGTATTTTCTCAGACCACAATGGATTAAAACTATAAATCAATAACAAAAGAAACTCTGGAAACTATACAAACACATGGAAATTAAACAGCATTCTACTTAACGACACATGGGTCCAAGAAGAAATCAAGCAGGAAACCAAAAAAATTATTGAAACTAATGAAAATAATGATACATCACACCAAAACCTGTGGGACACTGCAAAAGCAGTATTAAGGGGGAAATTTTTTGCATTAAATGCTCACCTCAGAAGAATGGAAAAATGGCAAGTGAACAACTTAACACTTCACCTTGTAGAACTAGAAAAACAAGAACAATCCAAACCTAAAGTTAGCAGATGGAAAGAAATCATTAAGATCAGAGCAGAAGTTAATGAAATTGAAACCCAAAAAACAATACAAAAGATCAACGAGTCAGAAAGTTGTTTTTTTGAAAAGATACACAAAATTGACAAACCATTAGCATGGCTAACAAAAAAAAAAGAAGAGAGAAGATTCAAATAACAAAAATTAGAAATGAAAAAGGTGATATTACAACTGATTCATCTGAAATACAAGGAATCAGTAGAGACAACTATAAACAACTATACGCCAACAAATTTGAAAATCTAGAGGAAATGGATAAATTTTGGGACACACACAAGCTNACATCATCCTGAATGGGGAAAAGCTGAAAGCTTTTCCTTTAAGAACAGGAACTAGATAAGGTGGCCCACTCTCACCACTCCTATTCAACATAATATTGGAAGTATTAGCCAGAGCAATCAGAGAAGAGAAGGAAAGAAAGGGCATCCAGATTGAAAAAGATGAAGTCAAACTGTCCCTGTTTGAAGATGACATGATCCGATATATCGAACAGCCTAAAACCTCTACAAAAAAACTCTTGAAATTGATAAATGATTTCAGCACAGTAACAGGATACAAAATCAACACACAAAAATCAGTAGCATTTCTTTTCTCCAATAGTGAACATGCAGAAATAGAAGTCAAGAAAGCCTGCCCATTTACAATAGCCACCAAAAAAATAAAAACCTTAGGAATTGAGTTAACCAAGGATGTGAACAATCTCTATAATGAGAACTACAAACCACTACTGAGAGAAATTAGAGAGGATACAAGAAGATGGAAAGATATCCCATGCTCTTGGATTGGAAGAATCAACATAGTGAAAATGTCCATACTACCCAAAGTGATATACAAATTCAATGCAATCCCCATCAAAATTCAATGACATTTTTCTCAGAAATGGAAAGAACTATCCAGATATTTACATGGAATAATAAAAGACCACTCATAGCCAAAACGATGCTGAGGAAAAAAAAAATAAAGCAGGAGGCATTTATAGCTTAAAGACACTACCTGACTTTAAGCTATACTACGAAGCTATAATAACCAAAA
>NW_007728410.1:186990-191789 GCF_000696425.1 Galeopterus variegatus
AAAAAAAAATAAAGCAGGAGGCATTTATAGCTTAAAGACACTACCTGACTTTAAGCTATACTACGAAGCTATAATAACCAAAATAGTATGGTACTGACACACTGATCAATGGAATAGAATAGAGAATCCAGAAATCAACCCACACACTTACTTCCATCTGATCTTTGACAAAGGCACCAAACCAATTCACTGGGGTAGGGACTGCCTTTTCAGCAAAGTATGCTGGGATAACTGGATATCCATATGCAGGAGAATGAAACTAGAACCATACCTCTCACCATATACTAAAATGAACTCAAAATGGATTAAGGATTTAAATATACACCCTGAAACAATAAAAATTATTCAAGAAAACATAGGAGAAACACTTCAGGAAATAGGACTGGACACAGACTTCATGAATACGACCCCAAAAGCACGGGCAACCAAAGGAAAAATAAACAAATGGTATTATATCAAACTAAAAAGCTTCTGCACAGCAAAAGGAACAATTAACAGAGCTAAAAGGCAAGCAACAGAGTGGGAGAAAATATTTGAAAAATATACATCCGACAAAAGATTAATATCCAGAATATATAAGGAACTCAAACAACTTTAAAAAAAAAAAGCAATCCAATTAAAAAATGGGCAAAAGAGCTAAATAGACATTTCTCTAAAGAAGATATACAAATGGCCGACAGACATATGAAAAAATGCTCAACATAACTCAGCATCCGGAAAATGCAATTCAAAACTACACTGAGATACCATCTCACCACAGTTAGCATGGCTAAAATCCAAAAGACTCCGAACGATAAATGCTGGAGAGGTTGCGGAGAAAAAGGAACTCTCACACATTGTTGGTGGGACTGCAAAATGGTGCAGCCTCTATGGAAAATGGTATGGAGGTTCCTCAAAGAGTTGCAGATAGATCTACCATATGACCCAGCTTTCTCACTGCTGGGAATATACCCAAAGGAATGGAAATGATCAAGTCGGAGGTATACCTGTTCCCCAATGTTCATTGCAGCACTCTTTACAATAGGCAAGAGTTGGAACCAGCCCAAATGTCCATCATTGGATGAGTGGATACGGAAAATATGGTGTATCTACACAATGGAATACTATTCAGCTATAAAAATGAATGAAATACGGCCATTTGCAACAACATGGATGGGCCTTGAGAGAATAATATTAAGTGAAATTAGTCAGGCAGAGAAAAAGAAATACCACATGTTCTCACTTATTGGTGGGAGCTAAAAATATATAAATAAATTCACTCACACACACAAAAAATAACCCGGGGGGGTGGAAGAAGATATAACAAGTACAATCCTTTGAAGTTGTTACAACAAGCAAACGGAAAGGACATTGTTGGGTGGGAAGGGGGAGAGGGAGGAGGGAGGGAGGTTTCGGTGATGGGCCATAATAATCAACCACATTGTATATCGACAAAATAAAAATTTAAAGGGAAAAAAAAGAATTACCTGCAACTGGGTAATTTATAAAGAAGAGAGGTTTATTTTGCTTATGATTCTGGGACAGCTGCATCTGGCATGGGCCTCACCTGCTTCTACTCATGGTGGAAAAGCAGCAGGCTGTCAGCAGGTACAAGCAGATCACATGGCAAGAGGAGGTGAGAGAGAGAGAGTGAGAGAGAGCGAGAGAGAGAGAGGAGGTGCAGGGTCTTTTTAAGCAACGACCTCTCATGGGAACTAATAGAGAAGGAACTCACTCATTAAACCCCCTCTCCCAGGGAGAGCATTAATCCATTCATGAGGGATCTGCCCACATGACTCAATCAGTTTCCAACACTGCCACATTGGAGATCAAATTTCCACGTGAGTTTTGGAGGGGACAACACATCCAAATTCCATCACAAGCAAACAAAAAAGAGAAAAGAGGAGCAGTGGGGTCCAGTTTAGCCTAGTCCCAATTGGCAGGGCCAACTTATTCCATTAACAGTAATTGTCAAAAGCAGTTCTCCCTACTGTTTTCAGCATAAAGAAGAAAAGTACTGACTACATTTAAATCAGAAAACACAGCATAGCCAGTAGTCTTCCAGGGTACACTTATACAGAAGTGGATACAACCCAACCAAACAGAATAGGGCTCAGAAAATCAGAGGGAGGTAAAGAGAATAAGCATTGCCTTGTCAGAATTTATTCCAGGGACTTCAGGAGAGATCTAACAGCAGCAGAAACATAGGAGCAAAATCATCCCAGTGGCCACTTACCTCTTGCAGCTAGAGTCCTCTCAGATGCCTAAAGCTTTCCAATTTTTTCCAGCAGTTAAATTAGGCTCTCAGATTACAAAGTCATAGAAATGGATGACTAACACAATAAAAGTCAGGGACACAGGATGGCATATACTTATCATGCCTCACTATTACGTTATATATGACCACAGTAAAAGACATACAAAGCTGCAAAACATGTATGCACACCTGGAAACACACGAAAGACAAAGACAAGTGGCCATGACACATTTCCAAATAATTCCAAACCAAAGGACCCGTTGATGTCCCATGGGAGTCCTGGACTTGGGAAGTAGTGCTGCATCCAGTCTTACACAAAGTCCCTAAATCAGAGCTCTAATACCCAAATGCAAAACAAGTTATTGAGATCTCAAACCAAATCTTACCTCCAGAGGTTTACTAAAACAAATGACTGAACAAAGACTCTTGTGCCAATCAAAGGCATTTGGAGAATTTGGTGATGTTGGAGCTCTTGGGTGGGGGCCAAGGGATCCTGGGGTTGAGGAACATCTTCTCAGTGCCCCCCCCCCAGGATGTGTGCAAAATCAGCCCTGGGTCAAGGAATGTCTTCTTGGTGCCCCCCCCCCCCAGTGAGACTCACCACGCTGCCCATTGTCCAGTGCTGTGTGCTTTGATTCCCCTGAGCAAAAAATTCCTGGATGAGCCCCCAAATATTGTAGGGCAAATGCACAGAGGAATACAAGATTGGTGTCAGTGTCACTGTTTTATAGCTCTTTATTTCAGTGTTGCAGCTCTTTGTTCAGTGTTACAGCACCTCCTTTTGCTTGCAAGCAAGGAGAGCACTGGGAAGCAAAAAGTCCTATACCAGTGCCTCCCAGAACAAAGGAAAAAGACCATCCTAAATAGTCTAAATTCCTGTCCTTTTCCTGCCCAAGTTCCCATTCAGGTCCTCTTATGTAAATGAGGGATGCGGTCCAGCTAATTTGGATTGGCTTATTATGGGACACAGTCCATTGGTCACTTTTGGAGCCTAATTTCCATCCAGCCCTTGGGGGATGTGAGACTGCTGTTATCTCAAAGAAGGTGGGTGCAGGAAGCAGGAAGGCTAAGCTGCAGGAACCAGAGCTTGCCACCAAGAGAGTCAAGCATAAAATCTCTAAAACAGTTTCTTCAGTGGAAGGGGACAGGTTTAACAATCAGAAAATGTTCAGGGTTCAAGAAACTAAGATGGCGACGGGTCTGGAGCGGCCGTGCCAGGAGACAGCACGACCCTGAAAAGTGTGCGCTGTGATACCAGAGTACTATTTGCATTTCCAAGAGCAACAAAAGATGAATAAATCTTTGAACAACTAACCTACAATGACAAAAAAGCAGCTACAGCTTCGAGGTTTTAGGGCCATCACAAAAGAAGATTCCTGAGAGCACCCAATCTGCGCTGCGGGTTCAAGCGAGCAGCCTGAGACAACAAAGGCCAAGTAGGTCAGAAGAGATGACACAGAAACGGAGTGGAAGGCGCTGGACCGGCCCAACTCTGTGAGCTCTGTGAGTCACCCCCAGTCCAGCCCCACTTGCGGGGCAAAGCCCGTCTGGCTCCCACCTGCCTGGCTCCCACCTACCACACCAGGCTAGGTGCTGGCAACAATGCAGCCTCCATTTTCTCGGGTGGGGGCGGAGACAGCCGGCTCAGATTGGCCAGGCTAGCCCCCCTTGGCTTGGCACGGCCCCTCACTGAGATGTGCCACTTGTGTACCTCAATGTGGGGGCCCCCCAGGGCCTGTGGACCAGACTACAATCCCACTCCCCCCGCGGAACTCTGACGGGGCTGGTGGAGGGGGGAGCCCCCGGCCAGCGTCGGGAGGGCAGGGAAGAGGAGCCCACCCAGATTGCCACTCCACCACACGCTGGGCTTCGGCCCCATGTAAACTCCCTGTTTCCGGGAGGCAGACACTATCTCTGTGGTCCTCAGTTTGGAAGAACCCCAAACTGATTTCTGGTTGGGAGAGGGGAGCCCGGAGCACTCTGGAGCTAGATTGAAGCTGCCGGAAAGCACTCCCGGAGAGCACTCGGGTCGACCCGTCCTGGGGGGATTCAAAGAGGAACTGTGTGCTGTGGGTCCCTTCCCCGAGGAGCTCACACCCTGGAGTTGGAGATTACTACACAGATAGCCACAGCACCGGGAGGAAAGTGAGAGATCCAGAGGAGGCCTTATCCAGGGCCACAAAAGCACCCAAAGCGTCCCTTCCAGAAACCTGAAACTCTTCCTGGGCAGGGCAGGGCAGGGCGCAGCTTTGATGTCCCAGCTGATAGACGAGGATTGAAGAAGACACGCCTCAGCCCTATACTGAGTGCACAGAGTGGGGAGGGGTCCGGCAAAAGGAGGCAGAGTCTCTGAAAAAAAAATACACGCCTTGCGGGCCCCCTTTGCAAAGCTCAACAGCCCCCCCTTAGTGCACACAGAGTGGGAAAACGCCCCGATAGTGAGGTGCAGAACACACATACCTTGCGGGCCGGGCAGGGAGGTATCAAGCAGCCTAGTAGAGTTCAAACTGATCAGAGAGGTGGCTCCCCGCAGAGGTCCAAGACCCGAGTGAAACTCCCTGCC
>NW_007728410.1:195088-195535 GCF_000696425.1 Galeopterus variegatus
CTCATACATTGTTGGTGGGAATGCAAAATGGTGCAGCCTCTATAGAAAATGGTATGGAGGTACCTCAAACAGTTGCAGATAGATCTACCATACGACCCAGCTATCCCACTACTGGGAATATATCCAAAGGAATGGAAATCATCAAGTCGAAGGTATTTCTGTTCCCCAATGTTCATAGCAGCACTCTTCACAATAGCCAAGAGCTGGAATCAGCCCAAANCTACCTGACTTTAAACTATACTATAAAGCTATAATAACCAAAACAGCATGGTACTGGTATAGAAACAGAGACACTGATTAATGGAACAGAATAGAGCACCCAGAAATCAACCCACGCACTTACTGCCATTTGATTTTTCACAAAGGCACCAAGCCTTTTCTTTGGTGTCGGGACTGCCTCTTCAGCAAAGGGTGCTGAGATAACTGGATATCCATATGCAGGAGATT
>NW_007728410.1:197396-206911 GCF_000696425.1 Galeopterus variegatus
TGAAAGAATAATATTAAGTGAAACGAGTCAGGCAGAAAAAAAGAAATACCACATGTTCTCAGTTATTTGTGGGAGCTAAAAATAAATAAATTAATTCACTCACATACATACTCACACACACAAAAACAAACAAACAAACAAACTAAAAAACCGGGGGGGTGGAGAAAGGAAGATATTACAACTACAATTTTTTTGAAATTCTTACAACAAGCAAATGGAAAGGACATGCTTGGGTTGGAGAGGGGAGAGGGTGGAGGGAGGGAGGTTTTGGTGATGGGACATAATAATCAACTACATTGTATATTGACAAAATAAAAAGTATAAAAAAAAAAAAAAAAAGAAAGTGTTCTTGCCAAGAGCAACTAACATTAATTTCAATTATATTAACTGTCGAAGTTGATAAAAGTATAAATGTTGATATCCTACTAAATGAGTTTCCAGAATAGCCAGCCAAAAAATTTATGATAAATCAATTCCTCATTATACAGTATTATTTATTTTATGATCTAAAATTATAACACCAAGACTGTTATTGCAATTTGTTAGCTCACAGTGTTACTCATGTACCATTATTATCCCTATTATGTTTTATAAGTAATAAAATATTTTTAAAGGAAAAAAAAATGTTCAGGGTTCCCCACTACATACCGATCAAGCTTTATTAAAGGAAAGAATCTGCCTGGCTGCACAAAAATGGAGGTCAGCAGCCCACATTGGCATGAGAGGGCTCTTACATGCTGCAAGGGAGGCTGACATAATCAGGAAAGGGTTTGGTGCTGGTGTGGAAGATAAGGCTGGTGGATGCAATTAGGTAGAAGATTACACCCATGCAGAAGTAGCAGAGTTTCTATTTCTCAGAAACCAGGAGGTTTCTCATAAGGGAAAGGCTGGTGGACATTTTGTGCTCATTGTGTGTAAAAATGGTGTCAGTCACATCCAAGATCCATCATTTTCCACTTTAGCTTACATTGCTATGCTGTGTTAACTATAAAAAATAATCAATGGACCTCTTTGTAAACCATTAATTAAGGAAGGAGTCAAGACTCTTATATCTTGTTTGGTATCTACAAATTATTACCCCCTGAATGAATTCATATAGTTAAAGATCAACAAATACCAGAATTGCAAAGCAGGTAAGAGCACTTGAAGCTTGTTTTTCCTATTAGACACACATTTTATCATGCTTCAGAAAGGTCTCCAAATCTGGCTGACTTTGTGCATTCTTTATTCATGCTTGACTCAACCCTCATTCTCTAATAGCCTGAAGAAAGCCGTAGGTGCTATGTGAGTTTAAGCTTCTCTTTAAACTACAGCTGCAATCTCCCACCCTCAAGTCTTAACCTAGGAAAACTTCAAGGCAAGGGAGTTGATCTGGGTTGACATAGCTGGAGGGAAAGTCAGCCCCAGATGAATGGAAGTTACACTAAGATAAACCACAGCAGAATGTCAGCTTGGGTTCTGGTTTTTAATAGATTAATGTGGAGTTCCATACCCCAAATAATATTACCTAATTCATCTACATCTCTGGGGATAAGGATCAGGAAGCTATATTTTAACAATCTCTCTAGGTGATTTTATTCTGTCCTGTGTTCTTACTTCTATGTTGTTCTCCCCATATAAGTTGGGACCACATCAGTCTGTCTTCCATCTACGATAAACAAACACTCCAGAAGCTTATATTAAACAAAGATAGAAAGTTGCATAAGGGTTTCCATGGATCCACATAGGGGCAAGGAACCACAGCAACTGAAGAAAGTAGCCACTCAGAGGCCAGTGAGTCATTGCAAGCCACCAATGAATGGTTTGTCCTATGGGAAATGTTTGGAGTGCAGGTGGTGGAGAGACAGGCCCACTGGCAGAGAATTGGGGCACAGTATGGATATGGATAGTTGATCTTTCCCCCCAATGAATACAGGCCCACTCAGTGGAGACTGGTCAGGAATATAGAACTGCAGGGGTTGCAGTTTGCTGAAAAGATGCAGGTCCAGACCAGAATTTCTACACAACCCAGATGTACCAGATTTCATGAGACCCGGAAGTACCTACAAAATCAACCATTAAAACCTGAGCTGCACGTAAAGCCTTCCCCAGGGAATCAGCAGCAAAGCAGCAATTTAGCTCAACCACAGGGCTCAAATACTGGTCCCCACAGGAAATTCCCCCATTAGAGAAGTAAGTAAAGGACAACAAATTAGTTCCAGTGCAGAGTTTAAATGGTGAGAACAGTGAATAATCAAACATAGAACTGAAAGGAAAAACAAAATACCCACAGACAAGAGACACACTTCAGTATTAACTAGTAAAGGTCTCACTTCACCAAAGAACATCTATAATACCTCAAAGGACCAGAAGCCCCCTAGGTTCCCAAGCCAGGAAGTGGGGAGGGCCAGAGCCCTCAGCCATGCCTGCCAACACCAGCTACCAGCCTCGTGACAACCACCAAGATACCACAGGAAACACACTGGGCTCCCAAGCTGTGGCAGTGGGGGGACTGAGAGCTATGGCCGCACCACTCTGACATCTGCAACTAGCCCAGTGACAATCACTGAACCACTGCTGGAAGCCCCCTGGGCTCCAGATTCAGGGTGGTGGGTAGCTGAGGACTTCAGGAAGCCCTCCTGACATCTGCATTCAGCCCAACAATAATCAAGCCACCACTGGAAGCTGCACAAATTCCCCTGCAGGAATGTGGGGTGTGCTATAGGCCTCAACCATGTTCCCCCTCCCTCCTCCTTCTCCCATCCTATTTTCTTCCCCCTTTCCCCTGCTACCTACTGCTCTGAAACAACAACATAGAATGTAAAAACAGATGGAGTTAGGAACTGACTCCTCCTCCCACAACCAGGCAAGGCGCATACCCCCCAAAAACTTCCATTTGGGTGGACCACCACAACCACCACAACAGCCACAACTACCATGAAAGTGGCTAGAAGCCACAACCACTCTACAGATGGCTTGCCAGCCACTGGAGTGCATTGACACAAGGAAAGTCACCAGTGGAGACCAAAGAAAAGAAGTGGATGTCTCTGTGTACAAAGCCCATTCCAGACTGATAGAAGAAGCATCTGCTCTACAATAATATTAGAGGACCTCAACACACCTGTCAGCATTGGACAGATTATCTAGGCAATAAATCAACAGAGTAACCATTACTCTTTCAGAAGGAGAGAAGAAATTTAAGGTTATCAGAAGTGGGAGAGGGGAGAGAGAAGGGGATGGGGAGAGGGGAAGGGGCAAAAAAATAAGTACAATATATATAATATATACAATATATATAATAATATATATGCTAATAATGTTGATTTGATCAACATGTGTCAATTTTGAACCCCCAAAATATGTATAATTAAGTATGATTCAATTTAAAAAAACATGCAAACTAGCCTCTAGTATAATTACAGTGGATTATAGCTGAAAAATTTGCAAGGCAAATACACTATTTAAAAAAAGGTTTTAGGAGAACCCCCAAACAACAGGTAAGAATCAAACAAGGACACTAGAAACCTTTTAAGCCTGTGGTGTCTATAACTAGAACAAGCATTAAACAGAGCCCAAATCCTAACTAGATTAACAAAATGTTCATACTGAAGGCCCATTTATCTCAGTTCTTATTACTCAAAACATATATAGGTTGCAATAAGAAATTAAAAGGAGGCTGAAAGAAAACACACACACACACACTTTGTACAGTATGAAGAGATAGAATAAGCATCAGAACTAGACTCAGATATGACACAGATGTTGGAATTATCTGACAGGGAATTTAAAATGACTGTGATTAGTATGTTAAGGGCTTTAATAAAAACAGATGACATGCAAAAACATATCAGTAATTTAAGCAGAGAAAAAACCCTTTAGAAATGAATAAAAAGAAAATGGTAGAAAACAAAATCATGGTATCAGAGAAAGCTTCTTTGTTGGTAGAGTTGACATGGCTGAGAAATGAATCAGTGAGCTTGAGGATAGGTCAGTAGAAAGTTATCAAATGAAGTACAAAAAAAAAAAAATAGAGTAGAACAACCAAGAACTGTGGAACAATACCAAAATGTGTAATATACACAATATGTAATGAACAAACAGTTACTTACTGGATCAATAAGAATAAATAAAGATTTCATTTACATTCATTTATTCTTTCTTTGAATAGAAGAGGATGTCTCTTTCCATAAAGCCCATTCCAGAGTGACAGTAGAAGCATCTGCTGTATGATAATATTGGTAAACCAGAACACACCTGTCAGCATTGGACAGATAATCTAGGCAACGAATCAAAAGAGTAACTGATACTCTTTCAAAAGGAAAGAAGAAATCTAGGGTTATCAGAGGTAGTAGAGGGGAGGAAAGGGGGATAGGGAGAGACTGGAAAAGGGGCATAAAGAATGAGTACAATTTGTAACAATATATATGCTAGTAATACTGACTTGATCAACATACGTTGATGCTGAATCCCCAAAATGTGCATAATTAATTGTGATTTAACAATTTATAAAACAATGAGAAAAGGCAGAAAAAAGAGGGAAGCAAAAAGAAACAAAGGACAAATGCAACAAATGAAAACAGACTATATGAAACAGACAAATGAAAACAGGTATATAATAATTTAAATACATCAACAATTACTTTAAATATGAATGGTCTGAATATAACAAAAGACTATTTTCAGAGTGGAAAAAAAAACCCAAATTATATGTCATTTAAAGGAAACCAACGTCAACTCTAAAGATCCAAATGGGATTAAAAAATAAATGCAAGGAAAAAGATACATCATGCTAACACTAGTCAAAAATAAAACAAAATAAAGCTAGAGTAGCTATGTTAATTTCATACAAAGCAGATTTCAGAACAAGTACAATTATCAAAGATAAAGTGGAGCCTTACATAATGATAAAGGGATCAATTCACCAAGGAAACATAATAAACCTTAAACTGTACGTGCCTCTAAATAGAGATCAGAATATATAAGGTAAAAATGATAGAACAGCAAGGTGGCAAAGACAAATCCATGATTATAATTGGAAACATCAACACCTCCCCCCTTTTCAGTACTTGATACATGAAGCAGGCAGAATATCTATAAGGATATAGTTAACCTGATTAGCACTATCAATCAACTTTATCTAATTTGTATTTATAGAGTACTTAGTGCAACAAGGGCAGAATACCCATTCTCACAGGCTTGCATGGAAAATTCACCAAGAGAAAACCACATTTGAGATATAGAGCACACCTTAACACATTAAAAAAAAAAAGTAGGAATCATATAATGTTCTCAGATGACAATGGAAATTAGAAATCAATAAAACCAAAGACTGGTCCTTTGAAAAGATCTATAAAATTTATAAATGTCTATCCAGGGTAATCAAACAAAAAAGAGAGAAGAAACGAATTACTAAATCAGAAATTAAAAAAAAGAAAAAATCAGCACTACTGATTCCACTGACTTTAAAAAGATAATAAAGTGGTAGAGTGAACAACTTATGCACATGAATACAATAACTTAGATTAAATAGATAGATTCCTTGAGAGGCACAAACTGTCAATACTCATACAAAGAGAAACAGATAATCTGAATAAGCCAATATCTACGAAAAAAAATGAATCAATAGTTAATAGCCTTTAAGAAAAAAAGCACCTGGCTCAGGTTTCACTGGTGAATTCTATGAAAAAAAATTATGAAAGAAATAATGGTAATTATCCAAAATTTCTTTCAGAAAATAAAAACAAAGGGAACAATTCCTAATTCATTTTATGAGGTCATCACTTTCTTAACAGTAAAATCAAATAAGGGGCCAGCCCCGTGGCTCACTAGGGAGAGTGCGGTGCTGGTAGTGCCGAGGCCATGGGTTCAGATACTATATAGGGATGGCCGGTGCACTCACTGGCTGAGCGTGGTGTAGACCACACCATGCTGAGGGTTGCCATCACCTTACTGGTAAAAAATAAATAAATAAATAAAAATAAATAAATAAGGACATTACAAGAAAAAAATCTACATAATGTCATTCATAAATATAACAAAAATACATTGAAAGTATTTTTTAACTTTTTAAAAATATATATAAAAGGAACAAAAATACGCTGCAAAACGTTAAATTGATTCCAGGAAATCCAGGAAAATATAAAAAGGATAATATATGAAGCCAGTGGGGTTTATTCCCAGGAATGCAAGGTTAGCTCAACATTCATAAACCAATCAATGCAATTCATCATATTAACAGATGAAATAAGAAAAAAAATCACAAATAAAGACATGTAGAGAAATCTTTTGACAAAATTCAACACCCAGTCTTGATGAAAACTCTCGAAAAACTTGGAATGAAAGAAAACAGCTAATGCCATACTTAATGATTAGGGATCAAATGCTTTTCTCATGATTCAGAGTAAGGCATGAATGACTTTCCTTACCTCTCCTATTCAAAGTCATATTGGGAGCCCTAGCTAGTGTGATAAGAAAAAAATAGAAATAATAAGTGTACAGATTGGGAATAAGAAATAAAATTTTGGGCCGAGCCCGTGGCGCACTCGGGAGGGTGTGGCACTGGGAGTGCAGCAGCGCTCCCGCCACGGGTTCGGATCCTATATAGGGATGACCGGTGAGCTCACAGCGCTCACTGGCTGAGCGCAGTGCAGCCGGTCGCAAAAAGGACAAAAAAAAAAAAAAAAAAAAAGAAAGAAAGAAAATTTTTTGTTCATAGATGATATGATTGTCTATGTATAATAATCCAAAGAAATGACAAAAAAACAAACAATAAACAAAAGAAAAACAAAAGCAAAAACTCCTGAATATAGTAAGAGATTATAGCAAGGTCACATGATATGAGGTCAAGATACAAAAGTTGATTGCTTATCTATATAAAAGCAATTAACAATTGAAATTGGAAATTAAAAACATAGTTCCATTTATACCCCCCTGAAACGAAATACTTGGATATACATCTGAGAAAGTATATACAGGATCTATATGTGGAAAACTATGATAAAAGAAGACCTAAATAAGTGAAGAGACACTCCATTTTCATGGATTGAAAAACAATGTTATAATGTTATTATTTAAATATAATCTATAGATTAAATGCAATCCCTATCAAAATCTCAGCAAACTATTTTGTGGATATCTATGAATACATCTTAAAGTTTGTATGGAAAGGCAAAGGATCCAAAATTGTTAGCATAATGAAGAAGAAAAATGAAGTCTAAGGACTGACACTACCCAAATTCAAGACTTACTATAAAGCCACAATAGTAAAGATAGTGTGGTGTAAGTGAAAGAACAGACAAATAGATCAATGGAACAGAATAGAAAAGCCAGACATATACTGACACAAATACAGCCAACTGATTATAACAAAGGAGCAAGACTGTTCAACTTAGAAGGGATAGTTTTTTCAATAAATGATGCTGGAATAATTGGATATTCATAATCAGAAAATGTACCCACATACAGACCTTGTACTCTAAACCAAAAATGAATTTAAAATGAATTGTAATTTTATGTTCATTAACAAACCTCTCAACTAGATAGGAAAAATAAGTTCTAGTGGTATATAGTAGTGCTAGACATAATTAACAATAACTTAGTCTATGTTCTCAAATGGCTGGAAGAGAGAAGATCAAATGTTTTCATCGCAAAGAAATAGTAAAATTTTGCAATGATGAGTATGCTAATTACCTTGTTTTGATCATCACACATTGTATACATTTATTGAAATATAACTGTACAGCATAAATGTGTGCAATCAATGATTCAATTAAAAACAAATCCCTTTAAAAATGGATCATTGGCTTAATTGCAAGAGAAAAACTATAAAAATTGAGGAAGAAAACTTAGGAGAAAATCTAGGTTACCATGAGTTTGGTGATGAGTTTTTTGAAACATCAAAAGCATAATCCAAAGGAAACAATCAACAGAGCAGAAAGACAACCTACAGAATGGCAGAAAATATTTGCAAACTATACATCTGACAAGGGATTAATATCCAGAATATACAAGGAACTCAAACAATTTTACAGTAAAAAGATGAATAATCCAATTAAAACATGGGCAAAGGAGCTAAATAGACATTTTTCAAATAAAGATATACAAATGGGCAACAGGTACATGAAAATATGCTCAACATCCCTAATCATCAGAGAAATGCAAATCAAAACCACATTGAGATATCATCTCATCCCGGTTAGACTGGCCATTATTAAAAAGACAGAATAACAAATGCTGATGAGGATGTGAAGAATGGGGAAGTCTTCTACACTGTTGGTGGGAGTGTAAACTAGCACAGCCATTATGGAAAACAGTATGGAGGTTTCTCAAATAAGTACAGATAGAACCACTATAATCCCAGCAATCCCACTTCTGGATATATGCCTGAAGTAATGGAAATTATCATGTTGAAGGGATACCTGCACTCCCATGTTCATCACAGCTCTATTTACAATAGCCTTGATATGGAACCAAACTAAATGTCCATTGATGGAGAACTGGATAAACAAAATATGGTATACATACACAACGAAATAATACTCAGCCATAAAAAAAGAATGAAATATTGCCATTCACAGCAACATGGATGAGCTTGGAGAAAACTGTGTTAAGTAAAATAAGCCAGACACAGAAAGAGGAATTCTGCATGTCCTCACTCATTAGTGGGTGCAAAAGAAATAAAGAAATGAAAGAGAGAGAGAGAGAGAGAGAGAGAGAGAGAGAGAGAAGAAAGAGAAGAAGGAAAAAAGAAAGAAAGAAGAAAGGAAGGAAGGAAGGAAGCAAGAAGACTGCAATAATATGTTGAACGTTCAGAAGGAGAAAACAAATCTATGGTTGCTAGAGGTAGGAAGTGAGGAGGGAGAGGGTGGTTTGAGAAAGGTTATGTAATGGGCACAAAGAATAATTGTGATTTGTAAACATAAATATGCTAATAGTATTGATTTGATCACCACATATTGTACACTGGTGACAGTAGTCAAAGCTGTACCCCATAATATGTATAATCAATTATGCTTCAATAAAAATAAATAAACAATAAAATCTTAAAAAATGAATCAGAAACTTAAAGCACAATCCATGAGATAAAAAATTGTATGTTGGACTTTATTAAAATTAAAATGTTTTTTTTCTGTAAAGTACAATTTTAAGAGAATGATAAAATCAGTCACAATCTGAGGAAAATATCTGCAAGTCATATACCTGATAAAGGACTTGACTTGCATCCAAAATATTGAAAGAACTCTTAAAATTGATCAGTAAGAAAACAAATAACCCAATTAAGGAATGGACACAAGATTCTAACAGATACCTCACCAAAAAGATGCACATATGGCAAGAAATCATATGAAAAATTACACGTCATTTGTCATTAGGGAAATGCAAATTAAAACAACAACAAATACTATTACATACCTATTAGAATGTCTAAAACTCAAAAAATCTTACAACACTGATTTCTGGTGATGACATAGAACAAAAGGAATGCTCACTCATTACTGGTGAAAATACAAAACAATATATATATATATATATATATA
>NW_007728410.1:206999-219262 GCF_000696425.1 Galeopterus variegatus
TATATATATATATATATATATATATATATATATATATATACACTTTGGAAAGAAATTTGGCCTTTTTTCACAAAGCTAAACATTGTCTTACCATTCTATGTAGCAATCAGAGTCTTAGGTATTCACCCAACTGATTTTTCCACTTATGTCCACACAAAATCTTGCACACAAATGTTTTTAGCATCTTTATTCATAATTGTCAAAAACTGGAAACAACCAAGATGTGTTTCAATGGGTGAATGTATGAGAACATACAAACTGAGTTACATCTATGTAATGGAATACTACTCATTAAAAACAAAAGGGATGATCTATCAAGCCACACAAAACCATGGATCTTAATTACATATTGCTAAGTGAAAAATGTCAGCCCAGAAAGACTACAAAGTGTATTATTCCATTTATATGACATTCTGAAAAAGGCAAAGCTATAGAAACAATAAAAAGATCACTTGTTTGAAGAAAGAGGCAGGGTGGAATAGGTGAAGCATGGGGGATTTTATAGGGTAGTAAAAGTATTCTATATGATACTGTAATGGTGGATACATGACACTATGTGTTTGTCAACACCCATAGAAATTTACAGCACACGAAGTGAACTTTAATACAAGAAATTTTAAAAAATAATTTAGGAGGTCATGGCATCCCAGGATGGGATACAGATTGTGACAAAAGAATCTATCTGTATTTCAAATGTATGAAATAACCTTGCTGAAGGGAGTGAGGGAAAGTTGCTGACCTAAGGAACTCTAGAACGAAGTAGAGTCTATAAGTTATCTCCACATGTCATATGATTTAGTAATTCTGAAACCACAGGATATGTATACTGGAACTGAAACATTAAGTAAATAAATGGCAAATCATGAGACCTAGGTTTATCATCATTGAAGCTCACTGTGGGAGAAAGTCTATATATAAACAAGGAGAGAAGACTAGAATAAGTGTAATAATAATGGATTAAAGTTGGAGATAACAGTATGAACTCATGGTTTAGCTTAATATAGGCACAGATGGATACATATATAATTATTTATTGATAATGGGTATACACAAATATATTTCCTTGCTCTGTCCACTGAGAGAGCATACAAGCAATGACATCCAGGAGCAGCAAGCCTATGCAGTGCCCCAATATTAATTTCTACCACCACTCCCTAATAAGAAGTAATCAGGGCTCTTTACAGAAATGGATGACTCTACAGCTGTGGCAGGGAGTTTAAAAGATGGGCGTGGAGCATCTTGTAGTGCCAGAAAGTAAGAAAGTACTAAAAAATCACAAAATTGAGGGTATGTTAAAGGGAAAACAGGAGCCAATTAAAAGAGCTCCCAAAGGCCAAGGCTGGAACAATTTAAGCAGCAAAATAAATAAAGTAGTATTGGAGTACAACCCTAAGCATAAAATATATATCAGAATGAACTCATGTATATTTATATATTACATATATATGGTTTAATAAACAAGCAAATAAATAATAAATAGGAGAGAAGAGACAAATTTCCTGTGCAGAATTCCAAAGAATTTATATAGATACTCCATCCTAGAGGAGGTGAAGCATAATTCCCCATTCCTTACATGTTCATTGTCCATAGTGACTATGTTTCATAAAGTAGACAGTGGAAAAAAGGGTAGAAGCATAGATTTGCAGTTGAGAAACCTCACAAAAACTACCTCAGGCAGGTAGGTGATTGAGGTTAGCATAAATAGTGATCAGTAAATAGCATGTACCAGATGACGTGATGAGAACGGCACTTCAACTTTATTGTTTTCCTCCCCCAAACCCGTGTACTCTAAACATTAGGAGAATGTCAGACAAATCCAAGTTGTAAGACAGTCTACAAAATGCGTGACTAATACGCCTCAAAATATAAAAGTCATCAAAAGAAGGAAAGTCTGAGAAACCATCACAGCCAAAATGAGCCTAAAAAGACATGAAAACTATATGTAATGAAGTATTCTTGATGGGATGTGTCTTAGTCTGTTCAAGCTGCTATAACAAAATATTATAGACTGGATGCCTTATCATCAAGATAAATTTATTTCTCTCAGTTTTGGAGACTGGAAAGTCCAGGTTGCTGTCAGCAGGTTCAGTATCTGGTAAGCGCCCTCTTCCTAGTTCATAAATGGAGCCTTCTTGCTGCATCCTCACATGGTGGAAGGGACAAACAAGCTCCATTAGGCCTAATTCCATCACTGAGGGCTCTGGTCTCATGACTTGATCACCTGAAGACCCCACATCCTAACATTGGTGATTAGGTTTTGACATCTTAATTTGGAAGAGGCACAAACATTTAAGTTAGAATGCTTGGACAAAAAAAGCACAGTAGAACAACTAAGGAAATCTGAATAAAGCATAGACTGTAGCTAAAGTACATGAATGCATGCATGTGCACACACACGCACACGTACTCCCATTGATTCTTTTGTTGTATTTGTTGGTATCTTTCTGTCAATTGCACAGCCTATGTTGAGAACTATGCTGAGAACTATGCCTGCACTTACTAAGTACCCCCAGCAACTACCAGGGATTTTTAAAAAATTTATTTTTACCCTTCCTCACTCTAGCTCACAGCCTGGTATACTGCCTACCTAGGTAAGCATATAATAACCTAAAAATTGACAAAGTCAATTGCCTTCTATATTCCACCAGCTCAGTGGAGGTAATGAAGAGAGTGATGCAGACACATCAGCTCCAGATACTGATTTTAAATCCCTCAAAGTAAAGCATTCATTAAAAAATGCAAACAGGGGGGCTTTGTGTTAATTTGTTAGTATAAATAGAGGCTTGGATTAAGAAACACAAAATCTATTCATTCTGTTATTTTCTGAATCAAGGAGACACAGGAAGAAGATTGTTAGCTACTTGACTTGAATGTGTAAGTGACAGATTTTTGCATCTATCACACACACACAAAATGTATTTTTTGACCACATAGTTGAGTTTTGCAGGTATTGAATTTTCACCTACTTTCTTCAGGTTCAGTGCAAAGATTCTTTTCCCCAGCCCACCCAAGTACTCACTTTTGAAGGAAGATTACATGGCCTTACCCTACTTTAATTGCTTCTATTTAAGGGGAAGCAGGGAATCTCTCCTGATGGAACTAGCTTTCATGATCCTTAGGAGGAAATGGTAGGAGAATAAAATCTAATATGTGTCAGGGATTATTTTACTAAAGTGTTAAATTATGTGCTTTCAGGAACTCAGAAGCTGTATTAAATGCCAAATCTCATTATAAGCATTAGAACTTCCTTGGCAAAGTGGCAAAAAATGATCAGTGACCCCCTAGGTATACTGGGAAGTGGACAGGCAATAAAATGAATAGAATCATCATTATTTTCCACTCATGCAGAGAAATTTTGATTGACCCCAGGCTAGTGACTATTTCCAAAGATGTGACATTTGACTTGTGATTATTTTCAAGCACCAAGTTTTCTGCTTTTCTCATTATTCTGTATTTGGCTCAAGATATTAAGGGTTTTTTTGTTTGTTTGTTTTTCTAGGAAACATTCAAATTTCCAGCTTCGTTTTTATTTAATTGGGTGCACTCATTGCCAACTTTGTTCAACTACATTAAGGAAAAAGTTTGAAATGATTTAAAGTTGCATCTATCTTACTGTGCTGTGAAGAGCATGAAAATGCAATCCTTTAAATCCTTTAAATGGTGGGGTGGTAGGACTAACCATTATCGGGTTCTTACCTGGTGTCATTCAGTTTGCTACAACCGTATTTGCATATTTCATGTTGATACATTCAATCTGTCAGGTAGGTATTATCCATGTGAAAGCCCATAGTACCTGGCACAGTTACTAATGGCTAGCTTTAATTCTGATGATTTTCATTTTACTCCTGAGAAAACTAAGAATAAAAATATCCAGGAATTTTTCCAAATAGCAAAGCACATTGTCTCTAGTTGACTTCAAATCTTACCAGAATTTTTTTTTAATGCAAAACTGTCCTCATCTTAAAATACATTGCCTATAGCATAAATATACTCCTTTGTGTGACATGTGGTGTCCTTCAAGATCTGGTCTTGATTCTCTCATTACATTACATTCTAGCCATTCAGAACTCAGTATTTTGAGGAAGTCAGGTTCCCTTCCTTAATCTTCTGCACTTACTAATGGTGAATTCCCGTGAATGCAATGAGAAAACTTTCAAATTTCAGGACTCAGCTCTCATTTAATCTCTTTGGAGCCCATTCTGATCCCTTCTCTACCCTGCCCCCAACACCATACCCTTCCTATTTTCTATATTTGTGCCTATGAATTTTATTGAGCTTATGCTTTTATATGTCTGTCTCCATACCAGACTGTGACCTTTTTGGAAACAAGCCTGTGTCATATTAGTCTTGTGCACTCAGCATAACAAAGTGTTTAGCATGAAATGGCTACGGCATGAATGGATCAGATAATCATTAACTGGAAAGGTAACTATAATTGAATTAATTGAAGTTATTTTATTCTTAAGTAGTATTAGGTAAGTATTATGGTGTAACAAATTTAACCTTCTTTAATAATTAAAAAAAATTTAAAAGGTCATTGGCCCTAAGGCAGCTGCACTAGAAAAGGTAAGTGCCACCACAGGACTCACAGCACAGGGCAGTCCCTGCCACCCAGAGGGCCCTCAGCCACCAGCCCACAGGCACCAAGGCAGCTGTGTCAAATTGGCAGACACTGCAGGATCTTAGCCAGACACTAATTTTGAATGAGTGGACCCCTGCAACAATGACTAAACACCAAAGGAAAGATACCAAAAATATGAAAAATCAAGAAAGTAGAACACCACCAAAAGAAAATAATAACTCTCAAGCTCTAGATTCTATAGAACAGGAAGTCCTTGAAAGGACTGACAAGGAGTTTAGAGCAACAATTCTAAGGAAAATAAATGAGACATAGGAAAACTCAGTTAGACAACACAATGAAATGAGAAAAAATATAAAGGGCCTGAAAAGAAGAAATGTACAAAGAAATCAATGCCCTGAAAAAGAATGTAGCAGAGCTTGTGGAGCTTAAGTATTCATTCAATGAAATAAAAAACACAACAGAGAGTTTAACCAGCAGGCTAGAACAAGCACAAGAAAGAATTTCTGATATTGGAGATGGGCTGTTTGAAATAACACAGGCGGACAAAAAAATGGAAAAAAAAAAATTGAAGAAAATCTGAGAGATATCCGACAACCTTAAGTGCTGAAATATCTGAATAATGGGTATTTCTGAAAGCGAGGGAAAAGGAAATAGCATTGTAAACTTATTCAATAAAATAATGGCAGAATAGTTCCCAGGGATAGGGAAAGACACAGATCTTCAGATTCAGGATGCTCAAAGATCTGCAAACATATTCAACCCATAAAGGTCCTCTCCAAGACAAGTTATAGTTAAATTGGAAAAACTCAAAGACAAAGAGAGAATCTTAAAATCTCTAAGTAGCAAGTCACAAGTAAGGGACTTCCAATCAAACTAACATCAGACTTTTCATCTGAATCCCTAAAAGCCAGAAAAGAATTGGAAGATATATCCAAAATTCTGAAGGGCAAAAATTACCAGCCAAGAATACTTTAAGCATCAAGGCTATCATTGAGAAATGAAGGACAAATAGTATATTTCTCAGACAAACAAAAACTACAGGAGTTCACTACCACATGACTAGCATTACAAGAAATTCTCAAGGGAGTACTGGAGTTGGTACCTGAAAAACAACTATCACTGGCATAAATACTCAAGAAAGAACAAAACCCATTAGTAAAATAAAAATGCTAACAATAAACAGAAAAAAAAGTTTATCTTTCACCCTAAGAAACCAACAAAATCAGAGGACAAACAGTAAATCAGAAAAAAAAAAAGATACTTAAGACATCCAAACAAAAATAAATAACATGCTACGAGTAAATCAACACCTTTCAATAACAATGCAATATAAAAGGATAAAATTCCCAACTCAAAAGACAATGACTGACTGACTGGATTAAAAAGGTGGACCCAAGTATATACTGCCTTCAAGAGACTCATCTCACCTGTAAAGACACACACAGACTAAGAGTGAAAAGATGGAAAAAGATATACAATGCAAATAGAAATGGAAAACGAGTAGCTATTCTTATATCAAATAAAATAGAGTTTAAACCAAAAATCATAAAAAGAGATTGAGAAAGCCACTATATAATGATAAAAGGATCTATCCATCATGAAAATATAACAATCATAAATATATATGAATCCATCAGAGCAGCCAGATTTATAAAGCAAACACTATTAGAAGTAAAGAATGTGATAGACACTAATACCATAATAGCAGGGGACCTGAACACTCCACTCTCAATATTGGCCAGATTATTTAGGTAAAGAATGAACAGAGAAACACAAGATCTAAACAACACTTTTGACCAATTAGACTTAGCAGATATTTATGGAACATTCCATCCAACAACCTCGGAATATTCATTCTTTTCATCTGCACACAGAACATTCTCTAGGATAGATCACATGTTAGGTCACAAATCCAGTCCAACAAATAAAAAAAATTGGAATTATTCCGTGTATTTTTTTCAGACCACAATGGACTAAAATTAGAAATCAATAACAAATGAAACTCTGGAAACTATACAAACACATGGAAAATAAACAGCATTCTACTTAATGACATATAGATCCAAGAAGAAATTAAACAGGAAATCAAAAATTTATTGAAACTAATGAAAATAATCATACATCATACCAAGACTTGTGGGATATTGCAAAAGCAGTACTAAGGAGGAAATTCATTGCATTAAATGCTTCCTTCAGATGAATGGAAAAATGGCAAGTAAACAAGCAAAAACTTCACCTTAAAGAACTAGAAAACAAGAATAATACAAGCCCAAAGTTAGCAGATGGAAAGAAATAATTAAGATCAGACCAGAACTTAATAAAATAGAAACCTAAATAATGGTATAAAAAAATCAATGAAACAAAAAGTTGGTTTTATAAAAAGATACATAAAATCAACAAACTGTTAGCAAGGCTAACTAAGAAAAGAAGAGAGAAGAGCCAAATTACAAAAATTAGAAATGAAAAAGGTGATATTACAAATGATACCTCAGAAATACAAAGAATCATTAGAGACTACTATAAATAACCATATGCCAACAAATTTGAAAGTCTTGAGGAAATGGATAAATTTCTGGACTCATACAAACTACCAAAACTGAGCCAAGAAGATATAGAAAATCTGAACAGACCAATAAAAATAAAAGAGATTAAAGCTGTTATGAGAAGGCTCCCAACAAAGAAAAGCCCAGGACCGGATGGATTCACAGCAGAGTTCTACCATACCTTCAAAGAGGAACTGATATCAGTTCTCTACAAACTATTCCAAAAGATTGAAACAAAGGCCATACTCTCAAACACATTCTATGAGGCAAACATCACCCTGATACCAACACCAGACAAAGATACAACAACAACAACAACAACAAAAACTACAGGCCAAAATCCTTGATGAATATAGATACAAAAATCCTCAATAAAATACTAAGTAACAATTACACATACACAAAATTATACACTATGATCAAGCGAGATTTATCCTAGGGATGCAAGCTGGGTCCAACATACACAAATCAATAAATGTGATACACCACATCAATAAAATCAAAGAAAAAGACCATATGAGTATCTCTATAGATGCTGAAAAGGCATTTGACAAAATTCAGCATTCATTCATAAAAAAAGACTCTCTACAAGTAAGGTAGAGATGGAAAGTATCTGAACATAATTAAAGCCATATATGATAAGCCCACTACCAATATCATCCTGAATGAGGAATACCTAAAAGCTTTTCCCTTAAGAACAGGAACTAAACAAGGATGCCCACTTTCACCACTCCTATTCAGCATAAAACTGGAAGTACTATCCAGAGCAATCAGAGAAGAGAAGGAAATAAAGGCATCTAGATTGCCAAAGATGAAGTCAAAATGTCCCTGTTTACAGATGATATGATTCTATATATTGAACAGCCTAAAGCCTCTACAAAATCTCTTAGAGTTGATAAATGATTTCAGCAAAGTTACAGGATACAAAATCAACACACAAATATCAGTAGCATTTCTATATTCCAACAGTAAATACGCAGAAAAAGAAATCAAGAAAGCTAGTCCGTTTACAACAGCCACCAGAAAAATAAAATACTTAGGAATAAAGTTAACCAAAGATGTAAAAAATCTCTTCAATGAGAACTACAAACCACCGTTGAGAGAAATTAGTGAAGACATAAGAAGATGGAAAGATATCCGTGCTTTTGGATTGGAAGAATTAACCTTGTGAAAATGTCCATAATTCCCAAAGTGATCTACAGATTCAATTTAATCCCCATCAAAATTCGAATGACATTTTTCTCAGAAATGGAAAAATCTATCCACACATTTATATGGAATATCAAAAGACCATGAATCCCAAAGCAATTCTGAGTAAAAAATATAATGCTAGAGGCATAATATTACCTGACTTTAAACTATAAAACTATAAAACAAAGGTATAATAACCAAAACAGTATGGTACTGGCATAATAATCAACATACAGATCTATGGAAGAGAATAGAGAATCCAGAAATCAATCCATACACCTATACCCATCTGATCTTTGACAAAGGCACCAAGTCTAAACACTGGAGAAAAGACTGCCTCTTCAGCAAATGGTGCTGTGAAAACTGTGTATTCATATACAGGAGAATGAAACTGGACCCATACCTCTCACCATATACTAAAATCAACTCAAATTGGATTAAAGAATTAAATATACATCCTGAAACAATGAAACTCCTTGAAGAAAACATAGGGGCAATACTCCAAGAAGGAGCATTGTGTACAGACTACATAAATAATAACCCCAAAAGCACAGGCATCCAAAGGAAAAATAATCAAATGTTATTATATTAAGCTAGAAAGCTTCTGCACAGCAATTGAAACAATTAAGAGTTAAAAGACAATCAACAGAGTGGGAGAAAATATTTGCAAAATATGCATCTGACAAAGGATTGATATCCAGAATATACAGGGAACTCAAATAACTTTACAGCACAAAACCAAGTAACTGAATTAAAAAATGGGCAAAGGAGCTGAATATGCATTTCTTAAAGGAAGATATAGGAATGGCTAAGAAACACATGAAAAAAATGCTCAACATTATGCAGCATTCAGGAAATGCAAATCAAAACCACATTGAGATACCAACTCACTCCAGTTAGGATGGCTAATATCCAAAAGAATGTGAATGATAAAAGCTGGCAAGGTTGTGGAGAAAAAAGAACCCTCATATACTGTTGGTGGGACTGAAAATGGTGCACCCTTTATGGTAAATTGTATCGAGGTTCCTCAAACAATTACAGATAGATCTACCATATGATCCAGCTATTCCACTTCTGGGACCATATCCAGAGGAATGGAAATCATCATGTTACACTTCTCACTGTGTAACGGAGATGAAAAAAGGATTTCTCAAATCAGCATGAATGCAATGGGAAGCCCAAAAGGACTGCACCTCAGCAACTCCTCTGTTAGAAGGAGAAAAATGGATACAGCCTCAATTCAAAGTGAGCTTCTGTTTTTTATTGTAAAGACAAGGAAGTTTCACAAGAAAAATCAATTGGTTCAATCAATCCAAAAGGACAGGAAGACATGGGCAGTGTGAAAAAATTTATCTATGGCTAAATATAGCTTAAACAATGGAAACTAGTAACATCAGTAAAATTAACAATGTGACATTCCAAAGTACAATTTGTGAAAAGCTAAATTGGTCAGACTGCGATCATTATCTAAAATACAACATCTCCTCAAATGATTTAAGCAAAATTACATTCTTATGATTAAATCTAAGTATAATCGTCTCTAAAGTTTCCCCCAACAGGCAGCTTGCCGCTAGCAAACATTTTTTCACATCTCTCCCTTCAGCAATTCTTAAAATCTCTTAAGAGAATCAGTATGGCAACCACGTGTTAGCTCTAAAATCATTCAAGTATACAATCCCATACTTGAACAGTGATTAGAGTTGATTAGATGGGCTGTTGCCACGCTATCTGTAGACTGTTGTCTCTTAACCGAGGACTTTTACCCAATACATGCATTTACCTAAAAACCCTCTTCTAAAAATCAACTGAGTATCAACATATATTTAATTAGAATTGGTTAAATGGGCTGTTGCCATGCTAACTGTGAGCTGTGGCCCTCTGGCCAGAGTCGGATGCGTCAAACACGCATTTACATAAAATCCTTATTCTAAAAATCAAGTGAGAATCAAGATTTCTAACCCTCTACACATCATGTCAAAGGGATAACTGCTCTCCAATGTTAATTGCAGCATTATTTACATTAGTCAAGAGTTGGAAACAACCCAAATGTCCATCATCAGATGAGTGGATAAATAAAATGTGGTATATTTTCACGACGGAATACTATTCTGCTATAAAAAAAGATTGAAATAGTACCATTCACAGCAACATGGATGGACTTAGAAAAAAATATAGTAAGTGAAAGAAGTCAGGCACAGAAAGAGAAATACCACATGTTCTAACTTATTTGTGCTAAAAATAAATAAATACATATACAAGCAAACAGATGGGGGGGGGGTAATACAAATAATCACAACAATTCCTTGAACTTGTTAAGGCAAGTGAAAAGATATAATGTTGATGGTGGGAGTTGGATAGGGAGGGGGGAAAGAGGAATTGGTAAAGAGGCATGAAAATCAACTACATTGTATATTGATGAATTGAAATAAAATAAATAAATAAATAAAAATAAAATAAATTTGCATCCTACAAATATGTATAATAAATTGTTTCAATAAAAGTCTCTCCAAAAAAAAGAGATAAAAAAGATTATTTGAAGTTGCAATGACTGTACTAAGCCTTTGACAACTTTCCTTACTTGCTATGAATTAAGCACCTTTTCATTATTAGCTCAATAAGACAGTGAAAAGAGGGTAAAGCAAAGATACTAGCAGATTGCTGTTTTATGATATATTATGGTATTTAACTGTGAACAAAGAACACTCTAAATTGAGTTTTGGATAAATGGAATTGTATATAATCCACTTTCAGAGAAGTTTACTGTTAATGTTTAGAATTTGGTGTTTTTCTCTAAATATAAAAATACTTCAGCCTTTGATCTGGTTGCAAAATATTCTATAAGTTTATGTTTACATTTTAGTAAATATGAGTTATTTTTATGACAATCTTTTTCAGAAAATAATGATGATGTAATGAAGGGTTTGAGTCTCCAAGAGCTCAGGGAAACATAAATCTTCACTTTAGCAACATAGCTTTTAGGAAGATGGAAAAGGCCACTCAATCAATAGTTGAGGTAACATGCAACAGAAGTCCTAAGTACCATATGCTGCAACATTGTTAGTAAGATCAAAGGGAAAGATGCTTTCCTTCTTACCAATGTCAATCATAGTAAATATATGACTCTGGAAGATTTTTGAGTTACTTTGGGGAAAGCAAAAATATTTTATCATAAAATAAATCTTATCTATATGAGCCAATGAAATGTGCTGCTTTTAGATTAGGAAGCTTTGGATTCAACCTACAAATGAGCTTTCCTTGTCTTTCTGCAAATCCCAATGAATTCTGCAAGAATTGTCAGGGAACTGGTTCAATTTCAATAGCAGAGAAAAACAAAAACTGTTTAGTTTTAAAGTGTACAATTCTCATTTGTTAATTAGCATAAGCATTTGATAGTATTTATAGAACTGGTTTTTGTTTTTCACTGATTATAACAAATTTTATGTTTAAATGAAAGAGTTAACACTTGTTTAGTTCTTAGACAATTTGTGTGTTTGGCTCTTAGATAATTTATTTTATGTTCAACAAAATAAATCCTTTTTTTTCTTTACAGAAGAAATTGTGAAAGTAGTCTTTCATAAATGAACAAATAGGGAACTTCTGGTCAAGATGGCAGAGTAGACAGTCCCCAGCATCTCTCTCTTCCACAAATCAAACAATTTACAGCTATAAAAAAGCAATGATAGCCAAGCTGGGGCCACTAGAGCTCAGGGGAAGAAGAAGACAGACCTATGGAGTGCATGAGGGTAGGAGAAACCACAATAAGAGAAAAAAATCCGCTTGGACAATTTCGAATCCTGGCTGCTTCCAGCCTGGTGCTGATGAGTGCACAGAGCAGCAGCTGGCAAAAGCCACAGCTGTGCCCTTCAGATGAAGTTGCTTGGAGGCAGCTGCGGGGGCGCCTCCCACCCAAAAGATTAAAGTCTGATAAAGATCTTTTAATGAAACAC
>NW_007728410.1:223906-278450 GCF_000696425.1 Galeopterus variegatus
GGATCCCTTACCAGTGGGGACCTTTACAATCTCTGTGCTGGGGCTGGTCCCCGGCAGGCAGCAGGGGAGAAGAGGGTCTTGTTGGCCACCAGGATTCACTAATAGGATTCCTGTAGATCTACATAGGAGTGAGGAGCCACAACAACTGAAAATAAGAAGCCACTCAGAGGCCAGTGAGTCATTGCAAAGGACCATCCCATGGGAAGTGTTTGGAGCACAAGTGGTGGGGGAGATGGGCCCACAGGGGGAACACTGGGGCACAGCAAAGACAGTTGATCTGCCCTCAATCAGTGGAGGACCACTCAGAGGAGACTGGTCAGGAATATAGAATTGCATGGGGTGAAGTTTGATGTAAAGACTCGGGCCCAGATCAGAGTTTCTACACAACCCAGGTGCACCGGATCTCACTAGATTCAGAAGTACCTAAAAAGTCAACCATTAAAACCCCAGCTGAACAAAAAGTCTTCCCCAGGGAATCAGCAGCAAAGCCGCAATTTAGCTCAACCACAGAGCTCAAGTACTGGTCCACACAGGTAGTTTCCCCATTTTAGAAGTAAGCACAGCAAGTTAGCTCCAATGCAGAGTTTAAGTGATGGGAACAGTGAATAATCCAACGCAGAACTGAAAGACAAAACAAAGTACCCACAACCAGAGACAAAGTTTGATAGTAACTTATAAAGGTCTTATGTCCTTTATCTATAACACCTAGAAGGACTGGAAGTCCCCTGGACCACAAGCCAGAAAGGGGGGTGAACTGGGGGCCTCAGCCATGCCCCCCAACACCCACAACTAGTCCCAATGTTGGGGGCTGAGAGCCTCAGCCCCACCCCCCTGACATATGCAATCACTCCAGCGATGACCACCGAGCTGCCACAGGAAGTGCCTTCAGCTCTCCCAAGCTAGGTGGTGGGGAGTCGAGGGCCTTGATCACTTCCCCCCACACCTGCAGCCAAATCAGTGATGACCACTGAGCTGCTGCAGGAAGCACCACAGGCTCTTCCAAGCTGAGGTGGTGGGGGGCTGAGGCCCTTGGTCAAACCCCAACATGAGCAACCAGCCCAGCGATGACCACCAAGCTGCAGCAAGAAGGGCCCTGGTTTCCCAAGCTGGGGAGGCAAGAGCTTTTGCCACACCCCTCTGAAATCTGCACCCAGCCCAGCAATGACCAAGCCACTGCTGGAAGCCCCTTGGTCTCTCCTGTGGGAATGTGGGGCATGCCACAGGCCTCAAACCTGCCCCTCCTCCTTCCTCCTTCCATCACATTTCCTACCGCTTTCCCTTCTCCTCCTCACTCCCAACTGCTCTGCAACAAGATTGTAGCATGTAAAATAATAATATTAATAAAATAGAATAAAATAATAACTAAAAAAAAGAAACCTGCAAGGAATAAACAAATGAATGAATACACAAGGAAAAAAATAAAATAAAGGCCAACCACTGTTAAAAAAAAATACATGGATAACTTGGGAACACTGAGCATATGGGTATACAGAAAAATCATCCAGTAGAGTACCCTGAATGAAAAAATAGAGGCTCAAGACAGAGACCAAACACATGGACAAGAGAAGCCCACAAGAGACATGAGGGTGGGTGGAGAGGTGGAGAGGTAAGAAAAACCTGGGGAGACTGTGGTACCACCAAGAGCAACAGAGAAAGGATCCTGAGGAAGCAGTAAAGTGCAGTGTCGATTGTAGCTGGAGAGCCATGGAAGATATGTGTGATACTGGGGATTTTATTTTATTTAAAAAATTTTCTCTCACAGCCTAATCTCAGATTATTTTATTTTTTATGGGACCATGCCCTTTTTCTAAGGAAAAGCAACAGATGGCTTAAACAGATAAAAGGTGGCACCCAAGGGAAGTTAAGGGGGAGGGCTAAGCATAGAGAGGTAAGTCACGTGCACATTTGACCTTTTCAAGGATTGGCCTAAGCTCTGAAATCCCGGCCTGCTAAGCATATAAATATGATCTTTTGTGTTACAATAATGGAACTGCCTAACAGAACCCCCGCTGCATGTGTATGTGTTTGTTCCCTATCTGGGAGAGCAGAGGCATGCTCACCCATCTCTTGGAATCTCTTTTTGCCCCGCATCCTGCGGGGGAGAAAAGGGCAATCCCTTTGGCCCCAACCCTCTAGGGAAAGTAAAAACCTGCTGGGGTCCCATGCGGCTGCCGGAGACACCCAACAATTTTTTATAGCAGGGGTTGGCCAAGTACAAAAAAAAAAAAGAACAAGTATAGCAAAAAAATGAATCTATTGCAATAACGACACATAATGGTACATGATATTTACTGAGCAGTTACTATGATTCAGGCATGGTCTCAGGAGATTTACATTCATTGTTTTTGTAATCTCAAACCACTTCTGTGAATTTTGCAGTTATTTCAAGAAGTTAAAGGACATTACAATTATGTCATATTATGTTAAAAAAAAAGTCATTTTGTCTCTGCACTTGATCTCCTATTTTTAACATTGTCCATGTCCTTAGACATTATTATACTTACTGCAAGTTCAAGGGTCAGGGCCATCATGTGGGACATAAGTTAAACCACACTGTAAAATGTCATTCATAGTAAGTGGTTAAGAGAAAACAGACTTTGGTTTGAAACAGCCATGGGTATGAATACTAATTCTTCTCTTACAGACAAGCCACTTGACCTCTCTAATCCTTAATTCACTCATCTGTAAAATGGAGATATTAATAATAATACTTTAGAGATTTTCTGAGAAGGACCAAGTGAGACAAACTAGGTAATGTGCTTAGCACAGTGCCTGATAAATGGTGAGCACTTTGTTTGGCAGTGAGCTATTATTATTATCATTATCACTGTGAACATATAATTATTTAATTTCCATGTAAAATGGGTTAAACACCAAGGATAGTTTAGAGGCTGAAAAACAATAGCCTTTGGGCTATATCTTGCCAAGGGATGTGTTTGTTTAGTAATGTAGCATTTTGCAAGAATTGAGATATTAAAAAATAATCAAGAGATGTTACATAAAAATCTTGATTTCTGGATTTTCCTGATAAACAGAAGTATCTGACAATATGGATCCATATTCTTTCATGGTAAGAATTAGCTGGACTTAAGTACTGGCTTAGTTGTAATCTCTGATTTACCACAATCCCCACCCTTCCCTCTTACTTTGTGACGGTTTATTATCTTTGTGGTCTCTGTAGATATTTGACTTTTTGACTCCTGGTTTAGATCAATGGAAACAAGATCCATGCTCTATTTTCCCTTTTGTCACCTGATGAACACTTTAGTACTTGATTATCAAAGCCAAACAGTGGTTAGATCAAATTGTCTGGGGGATACCTTTGAATGAAGTGAATGGAGGAAGATACTAGGGAGATAGAATGGGAAAATTAGAGTCTACTGCCATATCTAAGATATACAATAAAACTTGTGTCTTTCTGGCTTTGGTTTGTTTTCAACTGAATTTGCAAAAAGAGTTAGTTTACTAGACTCTGAATCTACCACTATTTTCTTTTAAATGTCTTTAGAATTATATTTGACATGATAGAAAAGAACTAAGTGAACAGGCAGGTCACTGAAAAAGTAATAGAAAGGGTTTGCAACTACAAATAATTATGCTCAATGTGACTCGTAATGCATGTTAAAACACTAGCAAGATAATTGCTCACATATGTTATTGGCAAAAAGCAAAAGAAGGATTTGAATAAAAAAAGTCTCTTGGTGAGAGAGTGAGGGAACAGGCACTCACACGTGTTAATGGGAATTTAAATTACACAACCTCTTTATGGAGCAATTTTGCAACATCTATCATACTTTAAACTGAAAATATATTTTAACTCAGTATTTCTAGTTGTACAAAACTTGCACATGTGCATAAATACATATACATAAATATACACATATATATGCACACAAACACACAGCATGTTAACTGCAGCATTGTTTGTAAACACAGCAGAGCAATCTAAATATACATCAGAAGAAACTGTTTAAATAATTTGTGTTTCATCCATACACTGGTACATTATATTGATGCAAAAATAAAAAGAATGATGTAAATAAATATGTGGTGATAGGGCCTATTTTCAGCATACACTGGTAAATGACAAAAGCAAAGAGGGGGAAAAGAAAACAAAAGCAGATTGTATGCCTTTGCTGAGTTAAACAATAGAATATGAACCCCAACCACATATGTTTTCTAATGCATAAAGATCTCTGGAATGATATGAGAGAGACTAGTCACTGGTTGACTCTGGAGAAAAGGCTTGGAAACCTAGGTATTTTGAAGGGATAGAGATTTAACTTTTTATTAAAGCCTTTTGTTCTTTTTAAGATTTGGCTATATTTTGCTTTTTGAATACAAATGGTTGCCTTTTAAAAGTACTTCGCCATTGGTTGAAGTAAAAATTGATGAAGTTTTTTTTGGAAAGTAATCTGCAGTATCTTTCACACTGAAAATATATTTAATATATGTGTAATTGTTTGTAATAGGGAAAAATTGAAAACTGTCATAAATAGATTGCCTTGATCAGTGCCTATCACATAAGTATTGGCTCAATAAGTATTTGTGAACAGTAAAACAGGCAGAATTTTATGTGAAGATATGGAGAGATTTCTAGAAACATTTCACCAAATAAAAATGTAACTTGCAAAGCAATACGGATAGTATAATTCTCTTTATAAAAATATACCTATGTATATTTTCCTTTATGTGCGTGAACAGGTACTTTTCTGCCTAATATTCATTTATCCGTTCTTCCTTGCTAATAGAACCCCCAGAATTTTAAGGGTGGCAATTTGTCCAACTAAAAGACATTTCCGACCTCTGCTTGCAGCCCAGATGTGGCTATGAAATGAAATTATGCTAAAAAATATATGAGGAGAATTTTTGAAGGAGACAGAAGCCTTCTTAAAAGGAAAACAGATAATTGGGCAAGTCTCTTTATTTTTTTCTTATTCAACCATTTTTCCTTTAACTTTCAACGTACACGTAATGACTGGGATACCAGCAGCCATCATAGAACATAAGGTGACCTTGAGAATGGAAACAACATGGTTGGATGGTAGAGTAAAAAGACTCTGCGTTTTTTTTTTATTGCAGCTGCAATAACTACTCTGAACAATATACCTCTGGATTTAAATTACAGGACAGAGAAATAAATTTCTATCATGTTTAAGCCAGTGTTATTTGAGGTTTTCTATTATTTGAAATCAAACTTAATCCTAACTGAAAAAGTATGAAAATGTATAAAAAGCAAACTGCAAGAATGCTCACCAAATTGTTGACAGTGGTTCCCTACAGAAGTGGGAACAGAATTTGAGAGTGGTGGTAAGGGAGATTGTCATAGTTTGCTTTTGATGAATATATATTGTTAAAATATTTTACAAAGAGCATATATCCATGCATCAATTTTGTAATAAATATAATAATGAAATAAAATGGTAATGTACTTAAAGTCACTAAACAATATCATCCATAAGTTTTGTGGATATATTGTAGGGAAGATTTAAACATTTAATATAAAGATAAAGAAAGCTAAAAATAAATTGTGGGAATTTTTATCTAAAAAACTGAGGTGCCAAAGTTTTCTTTGTTTAAATGCATGAAAAGAAAAGATAAAACTAATTACAAATTAGAATATTTTCATATTCTAATATTCATATTTTCAGAAAAGTACATATTCTGGATACAGGTCCTTTATCAGATATATATTTTGCAAGTATTGCCTCTGGTTTGTGGTTTGCCTTTTCATTTTGTTATCATTAATTTAAAGAACATACTTTATTGATTCTGTTAAAATCCAGCTTATTTCTTTCTTATGGATTGTGCTTTTGGTACCCCAAGAAATCTTTGCTTAGCCCAAGGTAACAAAAATTGTCTACTATGCTTGTTTTCTCTACAAGTTTTGTAATTTTAGATCTTAAATTTAGGCATATAGTCCATATCCAGTTAATTTTTGTATAAGGTGTGGGGTAAGTGTTGAGGTGCATCATTTTTTATATAGATATCCAATAATCCAGAATGATATGTTGAAAATATTTTTCTTTCCCATCAATTGCACACATATGTAAAACTCTATTTTTAGACTGCCTATTCTGTTCTGCTGATCTTTGTCTATCTTTATGTCTTCATTATTGTAGCTTTATAGTTAGCCCTGAAAACAGGTAATGTATATTATCTGACTTTTTTCTTCTCTTACAGAATTATTTGGGCTCTTCTAAGTCATTTGCACTTCCATATAAATTTCAGGATCATTTTTTCTAATTTTGTAAAAATGCTACCTATTTCATACATTTGTAGATCAGCACTCAGTTGAATATCTTGTTCAATTTAGTATTGAGTATTTCAGCCCATGAACCTGGAATATATCTCCATTTGTTTATGTCTGCTTTATTACTTTTAGCAATGTTTTGTACTTTTTAGTGTACAGGTCCTTGCACATATTTTGTTAAAATTATTTTTATGTATTTTTATTTTTGATGTTTTTGTGAATGTCAGTTTATTTCATTCTCTAGTTCTTTACTGATATTATTTAGAAATGCAATTGGTTTATGTATATGAACTCTGTATCCTTAATTTTGCTAGTTTCTTTGGAAGTTCTTTAAGATTTTCTAAATAGACAATCATGTCATCCCGCAGGTCAATAAAGCTTGGTTCATTTTTTGTTACTGTTGTTCATCCATGTTTCATCTTCATCTTGGGTAGTTGTTACTGCTATACCTTGAAGTTCATTATTTTTTCATTTTTTATTTTTTTTTACATTTGCCATTGGATGTATTTTCATTTGTTATTATATTTCCTTTTCAGAAGTTCCATTTGAGTCTTCTTTTATATCTACTATTTTGCTCTTCTTTTTATATTAAAGTTTGCTTCTATCTTCTTGAAAATAAAAATATATATATATAATCATATTATCTCTTTTAACATCATTGTTTGCTAATTTCACCATCTTTTCATTTCTCAGTCTGTTTCTATTGGTCAAATTTTATTTTGGTAATTGATATTTTCCTTCTTTCCATGCCTAGTAATTTTTGTTTGGAACCTGAACATTGTAAATTTTACAATGTTGGGTGCTGGATTTTGTTATATTCCTTTAAATATTATTTGGCTTTGTTCTGTGATGCTGTTAAGTTAGTTGTAATCATTTTGATCCTTTTGAGGTTTTCATTTAAGTTTAGTTATAACAAGGTCACAGCAGTCCTTAGCCTGGGTCTAGGTTAGCCCACTACCAAGGTTAATACTCTTCTCGAGGTCTCTACCTGAAGTCCAATGTATTAAGAGATTCTGTCCATTCTGGATGGAAAGATTTACAAACTATTGCTATTCCTATTTGAGCTCCAGAAATCTTTTTACCTTCTCTTTTGCAGTGGTTATTTCCCATCTTCAGGTACTTCTATTCACCCATTTCTGGATCAGCATTCAGACAGACTCCAAGAACCCTCTGCACAGATTCCCAAAGCTTTCTTTATGTGTATCTTCCTCTTGACAGGTATTTTGCAAGGAATTTTAGCCACCTTTGTCTCCCTGAACTGTGAAATTTTCCCCTCAATAGAATTATATCATTGGTCTTTGTTTGAGTTCTTCTATCCTTCACTGCACATTGTGAATGCTCTCCACACAGTAAACTGAGGCAGTAATAGGGTTCAACTCATTTCTTTCCTTCCTCCCAGGGATCGCTCTTTCATGCTGTTTGTTGTCCAATGTTTGATAATTATTATTTAATGTATGTTGTTATGTTTTTTAGTTTTTTAAGGTGGAAGGGTAAACCTTGTTCTTGTTATTCTATCATGGCCGGAAGGGAAAGTCCATGCTGACCTATTGAATAAAGCATTCTGTTGTGAATAAAAACAAAAACTTGACTGAATAAGTGCCCACTATTAATCTATCAGTTAAATATACCTGTAAGAAGTTTGGCAAGCATATCCATAAACAAAGAATAGTGCCTTACAAAATGTAAGCAGAACGATGGTTAATTTCATATCTGTGATTGTGTCTTTGTCATGTTGCTACTTTTAGAAACTCTGTAAAGGTGCATTATTTTATTAAGAAAAGAAAAATGTAGCAAAAAATTTGTTAAGGGAAGTCTCAAAATCCTCCATGAGTTTAATACTTCTACAAGGTCCTTTCCAAGTGTTAAAATGCTTACATTATCCTCAAGAGACTATGTCTGCATTAAGATGTAGAGGATGTAGGCATTTACCTGAATATTTCAGACATTGTGTTAATTTGAAAGTTCCTAAGAAAACATTCTTTATGTTGTTTAAAATATCCAGATAATTACCTACATTCACCTTAACTCATAAAACTGAATAGTTACTAGAAGAAAATAGAAATGTTAGAAATCACATGCTGGGGAAGAAATAGCAAAATCTAAGGACTATTCTATGCTGAGCTCTTAATTGTAAATTTTATACATTTTTCATTACATTTTTAGATTACAGCCAATAAAGTATATTATTATAAGAAATGTGTCTTGCACTGTTTGCTTTTATTATCCTAATTTCAGCCTTGCAATGACATAATCTCTTCTACCTTTCTGTTCTATTAAGATTCAAAAATGCAAGCAATAGAGTAAAATTTACCATCCTTAATGCCTACAATTTCTTAAATAACTTGGGTCATGTCATTTGATATTTTGGGGACAACAAATGTTTTTTGCTTGTGTTCCATTAAATATAAAAATTATTAGGAAATAGCATAGGGTCAGCATTTATATTTTCTATGCTTATTTTTGGTGCTCTGTAATAAAAGTCTTTTATGGGGACATACAAATTATCAACAAAAAAATGTTACTCATTTAAATTCTGTGCAACTAAAGTTAATGTAACATTTAATCTGTTGACTTTTACAAATATTTATAACCTATAACATCAAGATTAATAATGAGATCATGCATGTCTGAAATATATTATTACTAGAAATGAACCATCACTTAGATGCTGCTATAGGATAATCATTTTCTGTCTCAGTTTGTGCCAATTATGAAGGTTACAGATGTAATGTAGACTTTTTACAGATAAAAATGTCAACTTTCTACACCTGTTAAAATGCATGGTATATACATTTCCAAAATAGAGTGCATTTTAAAGTATATTTAGAGTGCAAATAGAGCTATTGGTGAAAAATACTCATTAGCACATGGAAGTACCTGATTTTTAAAATATTGGCACCTTAAACCATTGTAGTGCACCAACTTTTTTTCCCTACCTTTTGTTGATAAGAAGGGTAAAAATCACACCTGACTTTAAATTTCTAGTCTACACAAAGAGGTGATGCTAGGATCTCTCTGTTAGCTCACATAGGAGCTTTCTCAAAATCCTTTTTGTAAGTGAAAGTTACTCTTGTTCACGTGACAGTTTCTGGTATAAGGCATAACTCATGCTTGTTTGGAATATGCGTTGTGCTCAATTTATTGTAGAATAATAGTGATCTAAATCAAAATAATTCTTTTCTTTCTCTTCGTGGCAAACCAAAAACCATAGAATTCAGGCTGCATTTAGTTGGTTTTCAAACATTTTTTATGCATCAAAATCACCTGAAAAGCTTGTTAGAGCACAGATTGCTGGAACTGCTACTCAAAGTGTCCGATTCAATAGATATAGAGCCTTAAAATTTACATTTGTAATGAGGTTCAAAGTGATGCTGATGCTGTTGGTCTTAAGACCACAATTTTATAACCACTTTCTTTTGGACTATACTAGGATGAAGTAAAGGTGGAATACTTACCTTACACTATAAACAAAAATTAATGCAAAAAGCATAAAAAACCCATAGTTAAGGTCAAAAACTACAAACTCTTAAGGACAAATCTTAATGACGATTAAATTGACAATGATTTATTAAATATGACACCAAAAGCACAAGAAACAAATGAAAATAATAGATTTCATCAAAATTAAAAATGGACAGTTTTCTTTTTAAAGAAAGAATTTTCAAAGGATTAATAACTGAAAATTTGGCAAATTTAATAAAATATGTGAATCAACAAATACAATAACCTTGACTAACTCCAAGCAGGATAAACTCAAAGAGATTCACACTGAGACATATTATAGTCATATTGTCAAAAGATAAAACCAAACAGAGAATCTTGAAAATAGCAAGAGGAAAGGAATCATCATGCACAAGGAGTCCTCAAGAAGATCAACATCTGGTTTCTCATCAGAAGCCATGGAGGACAGAAATCAGTAGAATGACACATTTACAGTACTGTAAGAAAAAAAAAATAGTTATCATCCAAGAATCCTATATCTTGACAACTATACTTCAGAAATGAAGGACAAATTAAGACATTCTCAGATAAACAAAATCTGAGGGAGTTTGTAACTATTGTACCTGGCCTACAAGAAATAGTAAAAGGAGTCCTTCAGGCTGAGAATAAAGGACACTAGACAGTAACTTGAGGCTATATGATGAAATAAAGAACAAAGGTAAAGTTAAATATATAGGTCAGTATAAAAACCAGTATTATTGTACTTTTGGTTTTCAAAAGGCAAATGCATAAAACAATAATTAAAAATCTATGTTAATAGGCACACAATGTATAAAGAAATAATCTGTGATAATATAAAGGGGGAGGACCATGTGTGTATAGGAGCAGAGTGTATATTATTAAAACAAATTGGTATTATTCAAACTATGTTGATATAAGTTTAATATGTTCATTGTAATCATCAGGGTAATCATTAAGAAAGCAAGAAAAAATACAGAAATGTAGAAAAGAATCAAAGTGTTACAATACAAAAAAATCAACTAAATATTTTTAAAAAGCACTAATGGAGGAATTAAAGAACAAAACATATAAAACCTACAAAAAACAATAAAATGGTAGAAGCAAGTAGTTCTTTATCTGTAAATTTTAAATGAAATGCAATATATTATTCAATTAAATGGAAGAAATTGGCATACTAGATTAAAAACATGACCCATTTGTATACTGTATACAAGAACATTTTGTCATCTTATTTACAAAGACAAAAAGAGGTTGAGAATAAAAGGATGGACAAAGATATTCCATGAAAATAGTTAAAAAAAAGAATAGGTTTTAATTCACAAAAAGTTGTAAGAGAAAAGGAAGAAATTTTATATTGATAAAAGTTGTAATCAATAAAGAAGATATTAACATTGTAAACATATGTGCATTAACAATAGATCTCCAGAAATATTTAAAGCAAAAATTAACAAAATGGAAGGGAGACATAGAGAGTACTAAAATATTAGTTAGAGACCAATGACTTTGTTTCAGTAATGGATAGACAACCAGAGAGAAGATCAATAAGGAAATATTGAAGTTAAGCCGTACTATAAACCAGCTAGACCTAGCAGACAACTTGAGAACACTTTATCCACCAACAGCAGAGTGCACATTCATCTCCAGAATGCGTGAAACATTCTGCAGGAAAGACTAAGTGTTACACCTTAAAACAAGTCTTAATGAATTTTAAAATATTGAAATCATACAAAGTATTTAATCACAATTGGATGACATTGAAATATAATGTATAGCATGAGGGCTATAGCTGATAATATTGTACTCGTATACCGAAAACTTGCTGAGAGTAGATTTTAGGTGGTATTATATCAATGCAATAGGTAACTATGAAAGGCAATGAGTATTTAATTTGTTTGGCTATACTAATCATTTTATTGTGTGTATATATGTAAAACATTGTGTTGTATACCTTAAATACATATAATAAAAATAAATTGAAAGAAAAAATTAATAAAAATCCTAAATGGCATTTTTTGAAGAAATGAACAAGCTGATCTCATAAGGGTTCTCCAGAGAAGTAGACCCAAGAAGATTTTTGTCTGCCTGCCTGCCTGCCTGTCTGTCTGTCTGTCTATCTATCTATCTATCTATCTATCTATCTATCTATCTATCTATCTATCTATCTTTTTAAGAAATTGGGTCATGCACTTGTGGAGGTTGACAAGTCCAAAATCTGCAGGGTAGACCAGCCTTCTGAAGATCCAGGGAAGTGTTGATGCTGCAGTTCAAGTCTGAAGACAGTCTGCTGGCAGATTCCATCTTCTTCAGGGTAGGTAAGTCTTTTTCTTTCAAGGCTTTCAACTGATTGCATGAAGCCCACCCACATTATAAAGGGCAATCTGCTTTACTCAAAGTCTACTGATTTAAATGTTAATCTCATCTTTAAAAATACTTTAACAGAAACATATAGAATAATGTCTGAACAAATATCTGGGTACAGTTGTCTAGCCAAGTTGACACATAAAATTAACCATCAAACTAAACTTAAAGTTCATATAGAAATTCAAGGGACACAGAATAGCCAAAGCAATACTGAATAAGAATAACAACATTAGAGGGCTCACACTTTCATATTTCAAAACTTATTACAAAACTACAGTAATCAAAACATTTTGGCACTGGTATAAGGATAGCCATGTAGACCAATGGAATAGATTGAAAATCCAGAAATAAATCATTACGTCTATGGTGAATTGATTTTTGACAAGGGTACAGACCATTCAATGGGGAAAAGACCAGTATCTTCAACAAATGTTGCTGGGAAAACTGTATATCCACATGCAAAAGAATGAATTTAGACTCAGATTATATATAAAAATTAATTCAAAATTCATCAAAAACCCAAATTTAAGAGCTACAGTAATAAACTCTTATGAGAAAATCTTCATAACCTTTGAATTGAGAACAGTTTATTAAATATGCCACCAAAAGCACAGGCAAAAAAAAAAAATAGATACATCGGACTTGATCAAAATTATACATTTTTGCACATTAAAGGACACTATCAAAGTGAAAATTTAACCCACAGAATAGAAGAAAATATTTGCAAAATAGATATCTGATAAAGATTTAATATTCAGATTCACATTATATAAAAAACTCTTACAATTCAATCACAAAATAGCAAACAACCTAATTTGAAAATGGCCAAAAGAGGCCTGGCTGGTTAACTCTGGTTAGAGCACAGTGTTACAACACTAAGGTCAAGAGTTTGAATCCCCAACTGGCCAGCCACCAAAAAAAAAAAATAAATAAAAGGCCAATAGTCTTGAATAGACATTTCTTCAAAGAAGATATCCAAGTGAAAAGTAAGCATGTGAAAAGATACTCAACATCATTAGTCTTTAAGGAAATACAAATCAAAACCACAATAAGATACCATTTTACATCTACTAGGATTAATATAGTCAAACAAATTGAAAATAACAAGTGTTGTAGGGGATGAGGAGAAATTGGAACACTTGTGCACTGCTTATGGGAATGTAAAATGCTAAAGCTTCTGTGGAAAAGAGTTAAGTGGTTTCTCAAAAAGTTAAACATAGGGCCGGCCCTGTGGTGCACTCGGTAGAGTGCGGTGCTTGGGAGCGTGGCGGCACTCCCGCCGAGGGTTCGGATCCCATATAGAGACCAGTCCGCTCAATGGTTGAGCCCGGCGCGGGCGTGACACCGAGGGTTGCAATCCTGTTACCGGTCACGAAAAAAGACAAAAAGGAAAAAAAAAAAAAAGTTAAACATAGAGTTACCATATGAAATACTAAGTCCACTAGGTATGTAACCCCAAAATGGAAAACAGGGACTCAACATATAAGTGTACAAAATATTCATAGGAGCATTGTTCACAATTAGCAAAAGGTAGAAACAACTCATACATCCATCAACAGATGAATGGTTAAGCAAAAGTGGTATATCCGTACAATGGAATACTATTATACCAAGAAAAGAAATGAAGTTTTGATACATGCTGCAACATCACTGAACCTTGAAAACATTACGGTAAGTGCAGTAAGCCAGATACTAAAGGACAGATAATGTATGATTCTACTTATATAAAATACCTAGAACAGGAAAATTCAGAGATACAGAATATATATTACAGTTTATCAGTGGCTAGGGAGAGGGAGAATGGGAAATTGTTGCTTAATGCATGTTGAATTTGTTTGGAGTAATAAAAAAGTTTTATAAATAGATAGTGATGATGCTTGCACAATATTGTGGATATACTGAAAACCAGTGAATTGTACACTTTAAAAAAGGGGAAATGGTGAATTTTATGTTACATACCTTTAATCACAAAAATAGAATTTGAGAGGTCCCAGGATATCCAGTAAGTCTGGAGAACCTGTCTTAACATTATGCAGCAAAGCATAATATCTAAAATCATGTAGCAGAATTATCTTCTTGCAGATACCATTTCCCAGCACCACTGGTCCTAGATACTGTATGTTCCATAGCTAACATCGCTGATACCAGATATGGACGTATAACTAGAACAGTTGCCTCAGGAAATGATATAACTACTGCCACTGCTCCCAATTTGTCAGAATGATGCTACCCAATTCCTGTTTCTTAGTATAATTACCTTAATACTAAGACACATACTTTTCACATTTTAATATCTAGAAAATCACAATGCATATTACAATCAATGACATGGCATGGTTTAACTGGCAGCATTGTTTTCGCTTTCTTAATGTTACAAACAGTATTCATATGCCTTTTAACTGTCTAACATTAGATGCAATAAGTCACTTCTAGGTGGATATGGAGTGGACATGTCTGCCAGAGTTTGAGTCATGTGGCTATGCCTTCACTGAGAGGGAAACTGGAAAGTTGAGTAAAAGACATTTTCACCTTTTATGATGGAAAGTATCTCACGATGAGAAATTCCTCAACTATGAAAAATGGGTTCAAATTAATAGCACATGTCCTCTTTAGGAACGATTCAAAATATTTAAAAATATTGGGTAGGCAAAAGAAGCAATATATGAAAGTCAGATTCAGCCTGTGTGACATAAACTTATGATTTCTAGTTTATGGTTTCCATACAAATTTCTGATAACACTGTGCTTGAGGGTCAAGGATACGCTACTTCAAACTTTCTACGTGAAATCTCTTAGTAATTACAAATCCACCTCTTCTCACCAGCGTTTTGGCAGTAGATTTTTGTTTGTTTGTTTATAGGAATATCATCACAGGAAACAGTCATGTGTGTTGCTGAAGTTCAGTTATAAATGTGTTTGTCTTTTTTACATAGTTACATGATTTAATAAGGAAATGATCTTGTGTTTATGTGATATATACTTAATGAATTTATACTAATTACCAGCATGGAAGTATTGTAGTATAGGGGCTATGCATTGAGACTCTGGAGTCATATGGCTTTGAGTTCAATCCACATTCCACTGCCTACAAGCTGTGTGATATTGAGAAAGTTACCTAACCTCTTGGAACATCCGTTTCTTTATGCTTTTATTGAAGAAAATAATAGAACCTACTCTATAGAGGTTGTGGTGAAGATTAAACAAAATAATAAATATTAAGTATATAGTAAAGGCTCAGTAATATTAGCTACTATGATTAGTGATCATATCTTCAGCTAAATATTTACTAGAAATGGAATCAGGCTCATTGATCTTTGGTTTTCAAAATAAAATATAATTTATTATTATTAATGAATGTATTAGGTTACAACTCAGAAATCTTGTATTAGCATCTCAACTGCCCTGAGAAGTGTGTTCTACAAATTTATGTGAATAAACTTAATGCTTAATTCCAACGACTCCTTACATTGATATTGATCATGAATGAATGACTGCATTATGAGTTGTGAGAAGTTTTGCAGTGCCTACCTGCCTCCAAATATCTCTCCCATCAGACTGTTATAGAAGCTAAAATCCTTAAATTACGATCACTGCTTTTGGCAGCATATCTCTAGAAGGCCTAATATTAGTACTCAATTTTCATCAGGTAAGTAATTTTAGAGGACAGGTTTCAGAAGAAAATTGGAGACAAAACTTATTCTAGAACGTTTAGAAGCAAATGATGTTGCCATCAAGATGGAACCAAACATCCTATTCATGAGAATGGAGCTCTGAGTTACCAAGTAGCTGAAAAGCTTCCGAATCTCTACAGAAAAAGGTAAACTAGAAAATCTCAAAGGAAAGTTATTGTAGTTTAATGAGCAGAAAAGTCAAATAGAATAAGTAAATTACTAATGGGAGGTAGGTGGGTAAAAGTAAACTTTACCTGCCTCCTAGTTTTGCTTCGAGCTAGCCCTACCTGCCCCTAATCCTCACCCATGTTTCTTTGGGTACAAAGCCAACTGCACTTGAACCTGCCCAAGAGCAGAAAAATCCATAGCACTGTTTAGCTGTGGTAATTTTTCTACTCTTCTCTCAGAGGATGAAATAAAAGACTTAGAAGGGGCAGCAGTTCAGATGAGCAAGTATTCTCTACAGAAGACAATATAGGAAAGAGCTTGGGGAGGAGTTTCCCAAGACTAAGGGGATAATCACAAATAATTCACATGAAGTATCTTCCCTCTGAATTGCTCAAAAGAGTTGTGTGACTACAAAATACTTTGGAACCTGGCTATCACGAGTCTTGGTTATGGCATGAATAAACGTTGGCTTGTTTTGCCTTATACTGAATTCTCTACTAAAGCATATGGTCAGGTAGCCAGGATCTTGTGTATTATGATGCCTCTATACATAAGTAATTACACAAATGGTGTATGATTGCCAAAAAGCATGATTTAATTATATTTTCAGTGTCTCATATCCACTTGTCACTTGAAGTTCACATCATTTTATTGCTTTCCTTTCTAATTTTCCCCTTGGGCTAAAGACAGAGTCTGATAATAACAACTAATTAAATTGCTTTCAGTTCAGAATGTCAAAGTGATTTTAATTCAGAATATCAGTGGGTTTTTTTCTTTAAAGGAAATTAATCACAGAAATTTTCCTAAGGAAAATATTACCGCATATTTAATCTTTACTAAGCTTTAAAAACTGTATCCTAGCTCTTAATGGTATTTGACATGGCAATTTTTCTACAGCATCAAGTAATATGATTGGAAGTAGGGTAGAATAGATATAAAACCTTTTAGCCAATTAAACGATATATCAAGAAGGCAATATTTTCCATTTCAATTTTTGTAATTGTTTATGTGTGATACAAATAATCCTTGCTCCATGACCTGCCTCGAAAATTATTAGGGTGCCTTCCTTAATTCTCACTCACTCCTTAGTAAGGGAGATTATGCTGGAGGGCACATTACCAACCACAGCACTTCATCAACCAGCACTGTGTGTTATCTGCATGACTCTCTTTAGCTGTGAAAACTCGAAATGGCCAAAATGCTATTACCTAAACAAACAAAAAAAGAGTCCAAGATGTGGTTTAAAGTGTCTCTAGACACCTCCATCTCTCAAATCGGTCATGTTCTTTTTTATAACTGGGGCAAAGATATTTGTGCTTTCTTAAACCAGTGTTTAATCTTTAGTTATGGCCTTTCCCTGACTTCCCTCCCTTCTCCCCCACCAAAAAATAACAGGACCAAAAAGCACCAGATCTATTATTTTATGCTGATCAGTATTTCTCAGGTATGTTAATTAAATGTCTAAAATCCTCTCTTATGTAGTATGATCTTTCTGGCAGACTCTGACACTGGTAAAAGAAAACAAATTGAATTATACCCATTCAGTATAGTTTTGATAGTAGACATTTTTATCTTATTTCATTAATGTTAATATTGGTAAACTTATGTAGGTAACTTATTTATTCAGGAAGTATTTATTGAGTACTTGATCTGTGACAGACACTGTTCTAGATCATGTATGGAAATCACTGACCAGAATATATTATTTACTAGAACATTCCATTCCTAATAATGTCAGATAAAAGAAGATATACTGTCTATAGTTTTAACTCTAACAGTGGATGAATAGAACATGTAAATAAATTCATAGTTAATTTGTAACATCTAAACTCATTATACACTTCTTTGGTGCTAAAGTCAATGGGCGACTTTCAGTCTAATCTGCTTCAGTGCTCTGATGTACAAGATCCTTGTTATACCACCCACCAGCTGCTGGGTGTGCTACTCTCTTCCCTTTCTAAAGTATATGTAGGTAAAATAGACCACCCCAAAGCCAGTCATCACAAGTAATTTAAATGTTTTTTACTCATTCAAGTATATGAAACTCAAGATAGATTCCCTGATCTAGGATGGGTCCCATCAGCAAGAGGGATCTCTGTGTCCAGGCAAGTGGGGGAGAGAGACAGTTCAAGTAGTGTCTGGGGTACAAATAAGTAAAGGACAGGAGGCCTGCTGGCTGGAGTTTGGAAAATTCCAGAAGCAGAATAATTTCTATGGTGGAGTGAGTGTGTTTGGGAAGAATTGGATTGGAAAGTGAAGGATGACAAGAGTGGTAGGCAATTACCACAAATACAGCTTGTTGGGAAGCCATTGAAGCGAGCATTTTTTTTTTTTTTCATAAAAGATGACCGGTAAGGGGATCTCAACCCTTGGCTTGGTGTTGTCAGCACCACGCTCAGCCAGTGAACAAACCGGACATCCCTATATGGGATCCGAACCCATGGCCTTGGTGTTATCAGCAACGCACTCTACCAGTGAGCCACAGGCCGGCCTGAAGCGAGCAATTTTTAATTTTTTTTTTCATTTATATTTTAAATTTTATTTTTATTTATTTTTTATTTATTATTATTTTTTATTATATATATATATATATATATATTTTTTTTTTTTTGACTGGTAAAGGGATCGCAACCCCTGGCACAGTGTGGTCTGCACCACGCTCGGCCAGTGAGCACACCTGCCATCCCTATATAGGATCTGAACCCACGGCCTCGGCGCTACCAGTACCACACTCTCCTGAGTGAACCATTGGGGCCAACCCTTTATTTATTTTTTTTAATTTAAACTTCTCAATATACATTGTAGTTGATTTTCATGCCCTTTACCCATTCCTCTTTCACCCCTCCCTCTCTCCCCTCCACCAGCACTACATCATATCTGTTCACTTGTCTTAACAAGTTTAAGGAATTGTTGTGATTGTTGTGTCTTCTTCACCTGCCCTTATTTGTTTCTGTGTTTATTTAATTATTTATTTTTAGCTCCCACAAATAAATAACAATATGAGGTGTTTGTCTTTCTGTGCCTGACTTGTTTCACTTAATATAATTTTCTCTAAGTCCATCCATGTTGTTGCAAATGGTAGTAGTTCATTCATTTTTATAGCAGAGTAGAATTCCATTGTGTAGATGTACCACAGTTTCCTTATCCACTCATCTGATGATGGACATTTGGGTGGTTCTAACTCTTGGCTACTGTAAATAGGGCTACAATAAAAACTGGAGTACAGGTATCATTTCAACAGGAGGATTTCCATTGCTCTGGACATTCCTAGCAGTGGAATAGCTGGTCATATGGTAGATCTATCTGTAATTTTTTGAGGAACCTCAATACCATTTTCCATAGAGGCTGCATCATGTTTCAGTCCCACCAACAGTGCATGAGAGTTCCTTTCTCTCTGCAATCTCGCCAGGTTTTATCATTCTCAGTCTTTTGGATATTAGCCATCCTAACTGGAGTGAGATGGTATCTCAATGTGGTTTTGATTTGCATTTCCTGGATGCTAAGTGATGTTGAGCATTTTTTCATGTGTGTGTTGGCCATTCATATATCTCCTTTTGAGAAATGCCTATTCAGCTCCTTTGCCCATTTTTTAATAGGGTTATTTATTATTTTTTTTATTTTGCTGTAAAGTTGTTAGAGTTCCTTGTATATTCTGAATATTGATCCTTTGTCAGATGTATATTTTTCAAATATTTTCTCCCAATCTGTTGGTTGTCTTTTCACTCTCTTGATTGTTTCTATTGCTGTGCAGGAGCTTTTTAGTTTGATATAATCCCATTTGTTCATTTATCCTTCAGCTTCCTGTGCTTTGGGGTCCTATTCATGAAATCAGTACCCAATTCTACTTCCTGGAGTGTTTCCCCTATGGTTTCTTCAAGGAGTTTCATTGTTTCAAGATGCATGTTTAATTCTTTAATCCATTTTGAGTTGATTTAGGTATATGGCAAGAGATACAAGTCTAGTTTCATCCACCTATATATGGCTATCCAGTTTTCCTAGCACCATTTGTGGAAGAGGCAGTCTCTTCCCCAGTGTGTAGACTTGGTGCCTTTCTCAAAGACCAGATGGCTGTAAGTGTATGGGCTGATTTCTGGGTTGTATATTCTATTCCGTTGATCCATGTGTCTGTTTTTATGTGAGTACCATGCTGTTTTGATTACTATAGCTTTGTAATATAGTTTAAAGTCAGGTAGTGTTATACCTCCAGCTTTATTTTTTTTGTTCAGGATTGTCTTGGCTATGCGTCATATTTTGCTATTCCATATAAATGTCTTGATGTTTTTTTTTTTCCATTTTTGAGAAAAATGTCATTGGAATTTTGATGGGGATTGCATTGAATCCATAGATTACTTTGGATAATATGGACATTTTTACAATGTTAGTTCTTCTGATCCAAGAGCATGGGATATCTTTGCATCTTGTGTCTTCTTTAATTTCTCTCAGCATTGGCTTGCAGTTCTCTTCATAGAGATTTTTAACATCCTTGGTTAACTTTATTCCTAAGTATTTTATTTTTTTGGTGGCTATTGTAAATGGGCTAACTTTCTTGATTTCTTTTCCTGAAACCTCACTGCTGGAGTACAGAAATGCTACTGATTTTTGTGTGTTGATTTTGTATCCTGTAACTTTGTTGAAATCAATTATCAACTCTAGGAGTTTTTTAGTAGAGGCTTTAGGCTATTCAATATATAGGATCATATCATCTGCAGACAGGGACAGTTTGAATCCATCTTTTGGAAACTGGATTCTCTTGTTTCCTTCTCTTCTCTGATTGCTCTGGCTAGTACTTCCAACACTATATTGAATAGGAGTGGTGAGAGCGGGCATTCTTGTCTAGCTCCTGTTCTTAAGAGAAAAGCTTTCAGTGTTTCCCCATTCAGGATCATGTTGGCACTGGGCTTTTTATATATGGCTTTACTTGTGTTGAAATGCTTTCCATCTCTACCTAACTTGTAGAGAATCTTTATCATGAACAAATGTTAAATTCATCAAGTGCTCTTTCAGCATCTATAGAGATGATCGTATTTTTTTTTTGTCTTTGCTTTTATTGATGTGGTGTATCACATTTTTTGATTTGCATATGTCGAGCCAACTTTGCATCACACATTTATTGATTTGCATATGTTGAATTAAACTTGCATCCCTGGGATGAATCCCACTTGATCATGGTGTATAATTTTGTGTATGTGTTGTTGTATTCTGTTACCTAGTATTTTATTGAGGATTTTTGCATCTATATCCATCAAGGATATTGGCCTGTAGTTTTCTATTTTTGATGTATCTTTGTCTGTTTTTGATATCAGGGTGATGTTTGCCTCATAGAATGAGTTTGGGAGTATGGCCTCTGTTTAAATCTTCTGGAATAGTTTGTAGAGAATTGATATCAGTTCCTCTTTGAAGGTTTGGTAGAACTCTTCAGTGAACCCATCCGGTCCTGGGCTTTTCTTTGTTGAGAGTCTTCTGATAACAGCTTCAATCTCTTTTATTGTTATTGGTCTGTTCGGATTTTCAATATCTTCTTTGCTCAGTTTTGGTAGTTAGTACAAGTCCAGAAATTTATCCATTTCCTCAAGATTTTCAAATTTGTTGGCCTATAGTTGTTTATATTAGTCTCCAATGATTTCTTGTATTTCTGAGGTATCAGTTGTAATATCACCTTTTTCATTTCTAATTTTCATTATTTGGTTCTTCTTTCTTCTAATTTGCCTTGATAAAGGTTTGTCAATTTTATTTATCTTTTCAAAAAAACAAGTTTTTGTTTCTTTTATGTTTTTTATTGTTTTCTGGGTTTCTATTTCATGTAGTTCTGCTCTTAATTATTTCTTTCCATTTGCTAAACTTGGGTTTGGATTGCTCTTGTTTTCCTAGTTCTTTAAGATGTTAGGCTGTTTATTTGCCATCTTTCCATTCTTCTGAAGTAAGCATTTAATGCGATAAATTTCCCCCTTAGTACCACTTTTGCAGTATCCCACAGGTTTTGGTATGGTGTGTCATTATTTTCATTAGTTTCAATAAATTTTTTTATTTCCTGTTTAATTTCTTCTTGGACCTATGTGTCATTAAGTCAAATGCTGTTTAATTTCCATGTGTTTGTATAGTTTCCATAGTTTTGTTTGTTATTGATTCATTTATTGAGGAATCAACAAACTCATATTGTCCACCTACTACCTGCCATATATTGCTATCTGATATCTCTCTTCTGGGCTTCTGACCTGCATAATTAACTTCTATAGTACTTGGATTTCCCAAGGCCACCTCACACTCAACACTGAACCAAGCATGCTGCTTCCTAAACCCGATTTTCTTCCTCTAATGATCACCACGGAGATAAGTGGCACTATTATACAACTGGTTGAACAAACATCCCTGACTCATTCCCTGCCTCATATCCAATCAGCCACTAAGTTTTCTGAATTTTTTTTCTGAAGCACCTCTCAAATCCACCCGTGTATCTTCATTCCTAATACCTCTATTCTAGATCAGTGTTCTACCATCTCCAATATGAATGAATTCGATAGAATCCCCACCTCTATGCTTGGTCTCTGACATTTTATTCTTCACCCCCCCAAAGCAAGAATCATCTTTGTAAAAGGCAAATCCAATCAAGATGGCTTTACTTAAAAACTTTCAATAGCTACCAAATGCCCAAATAACAAACTTCTCAAAATCACCATAAAGCACATGTATGACATGGCTTCTGTGAGATTTAAAGCCAACTCGCCTTTCCCAATTTATCTCTTCTGTCTATTCTTTAGCCATATTGATTACTTCTGGTTCCTCAGAAAAGACATATGGCTCCCTTTGTGAATAATACTTTCACTCCAGCATCTATATACCTTATAATTAGTATAAGTATTAAATTAATCAGGAGACATTTCCCAAACTCCCCAATCATGTTTTTGTGATCTTTATATGTATCTCTTTAATAGAAGTGATCATTCTGTCCTGAATTTACTGATCCTTTAGTCTCTCTTTTTCATTGATTGTAAGCTCCTCGAGGTGTGGAACTATGTCATTTTTGTGTGTGTGAATTACCAGAAGCAAGTACACTACCTGGTCTTAGTAGGCATTCAATAAATATCTAATAAATAAATGAACAATCCCGACATTTCTCATCTCTAGTGGCTGTGTATACTTTGTCACTCCTGCAATTTCAAAAACAAATAAACCAGAAGTTTCAATTTTTTTTAACTTGATCTAAATATATCTTTCTAAATGTATATGACTCATTATTTTCATTAGTCTACTTTAGAAATCGTTTATTATTTATTAGCATATTCTTTGCTACAAATCATACTTATTCTTTATACCCTTTATCCACTTTCTCCCCTTCTCCCTCACCTTCCCCTGCACCTTCCCCCTCCCATCCCCATTCCTCCTCCCCATCCCCCCTCTAATTACCATAGATTTGTTCTCTCCTTCTGGTAGATTAACTGTTCCTCTGCTAGTCTTTTGCCTAGATGATCTGTCCTGTACTGAGACAGGTGTGATCAAGTCCCCCCTATTATCATAAAGCAGATGCTTCTATTACTCTGGAGTGTGCTTTGTGGAGAGATAGAATCTCTTCTATTTTTCTTTTTTTTTTTTTGGTCTTCCTTGGTCCCTCTCCTTGTGTCCATGAAGTTAAGAGTCTAGTGTGCCATCTGCACGGTGGCTGTGATTGCTACTAAAGAGACTAGCTGGTTTTGGAGCAACCATGGTAATTGTGGTGGCTATGTAGGGCTACCTATGTGAAAATGGTGTTTTTGGTGTGCTCTTTACCTGGTTGTGGCTGGGTTTGGCTTCTCCTGGCTCCATGCTTCAAGACCCCAGCAGGACCCCAGGGCAGTGAAGGAAGCTTGCTTAGTTGCAGCCGGTTTTGGTTTCCTCCAGCTTTTAGATATCTTTTAATTTGATATTTCAACATATTGAAGTTAAAAATTCAAAAGATAATTTTTAATGATAACAAATGAAATGAGTTGGGCTGGCCAGTTAGCTCAGTTGGTTGGAGCATGGTGTTATAACACCAAGGTCAAGAGTTTGGATACCCATATGACCAGCCACCAAAACCAAAAAAAAGAAAGAAAATTTGAAATGGTTATGGCTAACAATATAAATGTTTATAGTCCTTTGATTATAAAACATTGTGTCATGACATTTATTAACATTCCAAAGAACAAGACATATGAGTGAAAGAAAATAGTAAGTAAATGACAATAGAAATTTTTTTTTTATAATTTCTGGATTAGTGAAATAACATATGAAAGAGGACTGGCTGAGAAGGAGGAGTAAGTGGTCACTTTATATGGTTTTATTTTATATGAATGTGGCAGAAATGTTACCTCACTTTTAAAAGCTCCAGGTCCTTTTGAATTGTAATTAGAGCCAGTCTTTTTAAATAAATAATTTAGGTATCTATTATTCAATTGCAAATGGTGGTATAACACTGTCTTAGTCCTTTCAGTATGCTGTAGCAGAAAACAACAGACTGGGTGGTGTATAAAAAATAGAAATTTATTTCTCACAGTTCTGGAGGCTGAAAAGTCTAAAAAAAAAAAAAAAAAAAACAGCAGATTTTATGTCTGGTGAAGGCCCACCTTCTGGTTCATAAAAATCATCTTATTATTGTGTCCTCACATGGCAAAAGGGATGAATGAGCACTCTGGGGTCTCTTTTATAAGAACACTAATATCTTTCATGAGAGCTTCACTTCATGGCCTAATCACATTCCAAAGGTGCCACCTCCAAGTATCATCATTTTGGGGATTAGGTTTCACCATAAGAATTTGGACAGGGGTGGAGGTGGGGTTGTGGGCAAAATATTCTGTCTATAGCAAACACATAACTTCATTTTTGTTTTAATGTGAATTTATTCTTACTTTATCACTTTTGCAATAGAAGTATTTTGAAGAGGGAGAGTGGGGTAGGGTGAATGTGATAAAATTAATTTGAAGATCAGAGAAACACTGTGGGAAAAATAGAATAGTTTAGTCAGGCTCCCTCAACACAGGTCCAGTTGGGGGTCGTGCAGCACATTTCTTGTAAACAAGTTGTGTGTGGGTGTAGTTAGTGCACCCATGCATCTTTTTAGTTTGTTGCTATTGTGTGCTCTGCAGTTTGTGAAGCAGCACTGGCCAGCAGACCTCACTCTAAAAATAGAGCATGTTTACTTTGCTGGCAGCTACTCAGTTTTTCTTTGGACTTTGCTGATAGCAGTTATGTTTCTGTGTTTCTCTTTAAACTGCTTAGCTCTTAGATGTGTGTGTGCTGAATAGACTACTCTTTCTTCAACCAAGGCTCCGAGGACCTTTTTGCCAATTGCCTACCTCATAGACCTGCGTGTGAGTGGGCTTGAGGGGTCTGTGAGCTCCAGACCCAGGCCTAGCTCTACAATAGGCGTAGTTGGAGCAGGATTCTGAGAAGGTGCAGGAGCCAAAAAGCCCCTGGAAGAAGGAGGAAATGTGGCTACTTTTGAACATGTTGTGCCCTATGGCCACTTTCCTGTTAACTAGGATCTGGTTGCTGCTCACTGTACTGCAAGGCAGCATAGACCAGGCACTACAGAAGAGAACCCCTTGGAAGGGGGAGGAAGTGTGGCTCTCTTTGAGTATGTGGTTCCTGGTGGCCACGATTTTGCTAACTGGAGCCTGGCTACTGCTCACTATGCTGCAAGTTGATCAAGATTTGAAGAGGAAAGCAGTGTTTGGAAGTATGGATAGATGTCCTGGAGGAGGACGTGCAGCAACTGGCCACTCCTGCTCCTCATACCAGAGAAGATGACAAACCCAGTGGTGAGATGTGGGAGACCGTGCATCTCCAGGCACAACCTGTTGTGCATCAGAAAGTGAAATGTAAGCAGCCTATGGGACCAGGTGGGCAACCGGTGGGTGATCCACAAGTGACCCAATTCACCACCTATGCCCCGTATACCCAGGTGGAATTGGTTGACTTAGGGAGACAGTTCAGGCAGAAACAGGGGGAACCCCTGGCTGTTTGACTGTTGTAGTTATGGGATCGATGGGTGGATAGTGTTATGTGCTCTGGTGAGGAGATGGAATAATTTGCCTCCATCACTATACACCTGTCCCTGAGGCTGCAGCTGCAGAATAGCCACAGATATGCACAAGGATGAGGTAATCACTCTTTGATGGCCGGGGTGAATGCAGCTGCCCGAACCATGTGGGCAAATGCTGGAGAACTGCTCAAGATTGTTAGTAAATGGCAAACGTATGCTGAGTTGGTTCAAATCGTTTGGGAGCTGGGGATGTGGCAGTCCATGTTTAATATGAACCACTACTGGCCCGGAAGATGAAAATTTTACAGGCAGCATGAGAAACATAGTGCTGCAGAATACCCAATCAACATCCTTTGCGTCACTGATGGTCATACTGGCCCCATTCATTGGTCATCCTATACATGAGGTAATGACCATGATAGCCAGCTTGGGTGAAGTAGAGGATAGCAGACAAGCAAAAGGGGTCAGAAAGGTGGCTAAGACCAAACCCCCAAGAAATACTTGGGATTTTATCCTGAAGGGACCAAGCAAGACTAGCCATAATCAGATATGATTTGACTTGCTTGCAGCAGGGGTTGATAGAAAGAAAATTGACTGACAGCCAAATGAAGTCCTGTTTACCTTGTGGCAACAATTGCACCCTGAACAGCATTTCACCCAACACCTACAAACAGGTAGCAAGGTATGCTCAATGGATTTAAAGGACTTTTTTCTGTCATGGTTTGGTGGCTGGGGACCTAGCCAAGTGGACTAGGCCCAGCACAGTTATAATGTTTCACTATATTGATGACGTGTTATTAACTTATGATTCTCTTGCAGATTTAACACAGGCAGCTCCAATGCTGCTAAGTCATTTGGAAAAATGTGGGTGGGCCATGAACATAGCCAAGGTGCAAGGACCTGGGCTGTCAGTCAAATTCCTGGGAGTGGTCTGGTTGGATAAGACAAGAGTCATCCCAGAAGCTATTATAGATAAGATACAGGCATACCCTCATCCCACACCTGTAGCTCAGCTACAGACATATTTAGGACTTCTGGGTATTGGAGAGCTTTTGTACCCCATATGGCCCAAATGGCATGCCCACTGTATGCATTAACAAAGAAAGGAGCCCCTGCAATTGGATTGAGGAAGTAGAAGAAGCTTACCAGGCTACAAAAAGAGCAATATAGCAAGTACAGGCTTTACAAATGACCGATACCACTAAGACATTTGAGTTAGATGTACATATAACCCGGAGGAGGGGGAGGGTAGGATGGGATTTATGGCAGAGACAAGATCGATTCTGAACCCCTGTGGGATTCTGGTCTTAGCTCTGGAAGGGTGCTGAAGTGCATTATGTCTTAATAGAAAAGCAGTTAGCAGCTTTTGTATTCTGCCTTGATAGCCACCAAAGCTATCACAGGAACTGCCAAAGTCCTAGTAAGGATGACATACCCCATAATATGTTGGTTGCACATGTGGGTGACCAACCCTAAAACAGGTGGAGCTCAGACTCCCACTCTGTCTAAATGGGGAGCATATATAGAACAAAGTGTGTCAATGAGTCCTCCATCCAAAGAGCTGCAAATCAAGCTAGGCCCAGTAAAGGTTGTGGAGGAAATTTTGACACAACTGTTACCCCTGGAGGTGAAGGCTACACCTTTCCATGAGGGACAGGGACCTATCACAGAACAAGCTTGGTATAGAGACGGCTCTAGCATGGAACCTTCAGCATCGTGGACAGCTGTTGCCGTCCAGCCCTCAACAGACACCATGTGGTATGAAAATGGCACAGGGCAAAGCAGTCAATGGGCTGAATTTAGAGCAGTATGGATGGTGCTAAAAAATGAGCCTAGGCCATTAACCATCTGTGCTGACAGCTGGGCTGTGTTCAAAGGTTTAACCCTTTGGATCTCTACATGGAAATATCAGTGGTGGATGATAGGCCACTGACCCCTATGGGGACAAACCATGTGGAAAGAGTTATGGGAATTGGGACATGAGAAAGAAGTAACTCTTTTCCATGTCACAGGACACTTTCCCTTAGCCAGTCCAGGAAAAGATGAAGCTGATACCTTGGCTAATTTGAGATGGCTGGAGAGAGCCCCAGCTGCTGATGTAGCTCAGAGGTTACATCGACGAATGCAGCATGCTGACAGTAAAACATTTTGGATGGTGGCTCAAAGATTGGCCTTGCCTATAAAATGGGAAGATGTAGTGAATGCCTGTCGTGTTTGTCTGGTATGCACTCAAGAGAGTCCACACCCCTGGCGGATGCCCCAGAGATTTGGGCAAATAACTCGAGGAAGGGTGCCCCTGACTCAATGGCAAGTGGGCTTTGTCAGACCACTACCAAGGTCAGAGAATTTCAGAATCATCTTCACAGCTGTTGATATGGCTACTGGTCTTCTGTTTGTATGGCCATGTAAGGCCCCAGACCAGGTAAACACTGTGGAAGCACTGAATAGTCTTATGGCTATGTATGGCCAACCTGTAGTTATAGAGAGTGATAACAGAACCCACTTTACTGGACATGGGATTCAGAGGTGGGCCTCCCAGTTGTCCATTCAGTGGAAGTTACATGTGCCATATCATCCCCAGGCAGCAGGAATGATTGAATGGTACAATAGTCTTTTTAAAAAGGGATTAAGGCTATCTACCCAACCCCCATCCCTGAAGGGGTGGACATGGCGATTATGGCTGATGGTCATAATTCTAAATGAAATACCCCACAAGGGAGGGTCTTCTCCAGTGGAAGCTCTGCTGCATAGAGCTGCAGCACCTATACAGCTGCAAGTCACTACTAAAGATAAGGTTTTGAAGGCAGGATATGGCAAGAATGGAAATATTCTCTTACCGGCTCCAACCTGTTTGCAACAGGGACAGACAGTACAATGGGAATGACCTTGGAGAATAAAAGCCCCCCATATATGCCAGGTAAGTCTAATAGGGCCTTGGAGAAAAGGATTAGAGTAAGGCTTGCAAGTTTCCCCATGGGTGACAAGTACCAGGCCTCCTCGGGTAAAGGTAACGTGGCCTGGAACAGATAAGTGCTCTATTCCATAGGGCACATTTGTCATATCATTATGGCCAAATATGAGCTCCCCTGTATTGTTACATGCAGAAGCTATAGATCCCACAGTGTTAGCACATAAAGTGTGGTATCATAAAACAGGTAAGATATCTATTCCTGCAACCATCCTTTCTCAGGATGGCAAACTGGCATATATCTTACCAGAGGGGTGAGAACTTCCCCTATTGGTACTAATAAACTTTCTGTCTTCACCCATAGTGTTCTGTCTGCAGGCACTGCACCAAAGTCGACTAGGTACACACATGCGTTGGTGTGATCATCTACTGAATGTGCATTGAACTTCCCATCAGTATGACTACAGGATTTCCATGGAAAGTCACACTATTGATGACTACCAATTGGACATGTGTGGCTAATAGTTAAAAGGACAGAACTACAAGCTTTAAGGATAAGCTTTAAGGCATATTGAACAGACAATAGGCTATAGAAGTGTAAGGGTCATTTATCCTCCCTATGGGAAATTACGGAAGATTTTGAACATGTGGATTATATGACAAGGGACCCTGAAGGGATGGATTATGGGGAAAATAGAATAGTTTAGTCAGGCTCCCTCGAATCAGGTCTGGTTGGGAATTGTGCAGCACATTTCTTGTAAACAAGTTGGGTGTGGGTGGAATTAGTGCACATGTGCACTCATGCATCATTTAGTTTGTTGCTATTGTGTGCTCTGCAGTTTGTGAAGCAGCACTGGCCAGCAGACCTCGCTCTAAAAATAGAGCATGTTTACTTTGCTGGCAGCTGCTCAGTTTTTCTTTGGACTTTGCCAGTAGCAGTTCAGTTTCTGAGTTTCTCTTTGCACTGCTTAGCTCTTAGACGTGTGTTTGATGAATAAAGACTACTCTTTCTTCAGCGAAGGCTCCAAGGACCTTTTTGCCAATTACCTACCTCATAGACCTGCATGTGAAGTGTTTGTGAATGGGCTTGGGGGGTCTGTGAGCTCCAGACCCAGCCCTAGCTCTACAGATACATTTGGTTGTACTGCTAAATGTGGAGCTCTGAAGAACTATGAGTACTACCCACTACTGAAACATTCGTGACATCTGGAAGACATAATTGATCCTGAGTTTTTTGAGGGTAGGGGTAGAATTTTGTTTATCTTTTTATCTTCAGCATCCAGCAGTAGTTGTTCCATCCCTGTTTGCTGAATGAATACAGAGTGAATAAACAGACCTTGAAAAGTATTCTAGCAATCAAAGAGGAGAGGTGTAAACAGATACAGGAAAAAATCAATGATAGTTGCATTATAGTTAATTTCAAGAATACTTCCAGTTGAATACTTAATACCATTTTGTACCATTTTATACATCTGATAGTATAAGACACTTTGATATAAACATTCAGTTAAAATGTAAATGGCACACTGATGTCACTTTGAATAATGCATCAATCTCACCATAAGAAATTTTTCGGAGTAACTATTTTAGATTTGTCAAGTTTAATGCTATTGACTTTCCATTGATGATATTTAACACTTAATTGTGCCCTGAACTACTATTCTGACATGCAGTGATTCTGAATCCCGTAGCTGAGCCTTGGGATTCCAATGTATCTGAAGTACCTTTTGAAGCAGTTAAAATTTTAAGAATAGGAAAAAAAAATGTGGCTTTGCATTAGGGGATAGGACTCAGCTATCAAGGCAGTTTAACAACACTTTTTTTATGTTTTTAATAAGATGAACAAAATATACATGAATACAGAAATTATTTGATGTAAAAAGTGTTAACCCCAAACACTTTCACAGGCAGGCCATTCAGAATAACTCCAGAATGACGAGGATATTTTTTTTTTCTTTCCCTTTCACTTCTCCTGGAGTGGGTAAGAAGAATAAACATGAATGGAGCTTATTTCTTGTTATTTATCTGCATAAGTAAAATAATTTATTTTCTTTACATTTTCATAGGGCTTTTTAACATTGTGATTCAATGGAGCTGATCTTGTTTTCGCACCAATAAAAGAAATGAGATGACATGTGAAGGCAAACGGGGATGTAAGCGCACTTGTGATACAGGGAAAGAGCTCTGTAATGGGTTTGAGATACTAGGATTCTAGTCCTGGCTTTATCACAAATTCATTGCTTGAAAAGTCATTATCCTCTCTGAGTCTCAGAATTTCTATATTTGCAAAACATGGATATAAATGTATTGTACATCTCACACAGGACGATTGTGAAGAGAAGGGAAATGATAATACCTGTTGAATATTTATAGTGTACCAGACACCATTCTACATGGTTTACAAGGATTATTTATTTAACTCTCATAAAAACCCAATGAGCTAAGTATTACTTACTATTTTATAGATGATGAAGCTGAGGTTCAACGAGCTGAAGGAGTATGCCTAGCCTCACATAGTAAGATGATAAGACTGAGATTCAAACACAGGCTGTCTAGCCTAACTCCAGTCTGAGTAGTTCTCCGCTCTCATGACTAGAATGTGTAATAAGGAGAAGCTCTTCCACTTCATGCCTCTAAGATTTTGAGCATTATCTTGCCTGAAATTATCTTCCCTTTGCTCTAACCCTTGAAATCCCTTTCACCAATCAAAGCTGAGTTCAAATGCTGTTACCTTCTTTGTATGGTCGTTCCTGCTCTTTGAAGTTGAATTCAATGAATCCCTCTTCCATTTTCCCATAGAACAGTGTTTGATTCATTCTTATGGAACTCATATCATGCATTTAATTTCCATATCCTTCTCCTTTACTAGACTGTAAGCACCTTGCAAAAGAACCATGTATTATTCATCATAACATCCTGTTCAACACAATTTCTGGCATATCTTAGATATTTAGTAAAGGTTTAAGATTGCATGAAGGATATGACCAAAGGAAGAATATATATATTTTTGATGACATAAGCCCTTTTATCATGAATATTGCCTTCTTTCAGTGAATTTCCCAATTGAAGACATTAGAAAATAATACCCTTTGTTTTACCTGTTATTCTCACTATCTTCACAGTCTCATAGTCCAGGTCTGCCCCTTTTTACCAGTTCCACCAACTCAATCAAAACTTATGTTCTCTATGTCTCATTAACTTGAGGGCAATGTTAATGATTGGCTATCAAATTCAATAAACTAACTTAAGCAAGATATTAATGTGTTAAAGGAGTTATTATTTTCAGATATTTGGCAATTTAAGAAGATTCTTAAAAATGTTAACACCTTAATCCTAAAACATGAACTGCTGTTAGTGAAATTTCAAATACTGCTAAGCAGAGAAGTGATCGAGGTATTTTAAATGATTCGAGTGCATACAAGAATGTTTCTTAAATCATGTTCAAAAGCCCCTCCCACTCTTCTACATCCCATAAATCCTGCTGTGCATGCCCTCATTGACAGGCTATGCCTTTTCCCTGGCACAAAGATATAGAGATCTAAGACTAGGCAGCGAAATTACTTGCACTGTGTTTTAAACAGCTCTATCACAGGTTATAAGCATTTAGGAGCCCCATTAGTTTATTATATGAGCATGAGGGTGTAGGCAAATAGCAGTTATAGTTCCTGCCATAGTATTTTGTTGGGCCTTAAAAACTAATGCCACCTTAAGTGACATTACAAGCGGCACCATTATGGGCCCACAAGGGCGTATTAACGTGGCAGCCGAAGATGGTGCTGGGAGGAAGTAGGGTGGGAGTGTCTGCAGGAACCTTGCCTAAGCCCTTATTGGCCAAATACGTGCTTCTGCGCTCATGAAAGGCATTGAGAGGATACATGCCCTTGACCTTTAAGCTGAATGTTAAAACCTCCCCTCCTTATCTGCCTATAAAAGCAAGTGCTTGTGTGATAATAAACGGAACTACTGGACAGAACCCCTGCCGCGTCTGAGTGTCCTTTTACCTAGGCTGTTTGGGGGGTCGGTGGTGTGCTCACCTCTCTTCACAGCTCTCTTCCCCTGTCTCCTTCCAAAGGGGACAGGAGGGAAAGAGGAATCCAGGCCGTTCACTCGCTAACCAGAAGGAACGAGGCTAGGGCTGTTCAGGTCGGCTGCCAGCGGCAGACCTGACAGTATTTGAGGTATATTCCAAATCAGGTCCCAATCTACCTTTTCAGAGTCATCTCCCATTACACTTTCCTTCGCATCCTATGCTTTAATCTGGTGGCTCTCAAACAGGTAGGGAGTAATCCACCCCCCCCCACCGCCTAAGGGACATATGGCAATATCTGAGCACATTTTTGATTGTCTTGTGGTGTCTAGTGGCTAGAGGCCAGAGATGCTGCTAAAACATCCTACGATGCACAGTAGAGTCCGATGCAACAAAGAATTATCCATTCCCGAATGTAATTTGTGTAAAGACTGAGAAAACTTGTTCTATCTATGTATAACTGCTTACCATTCTCTAAATATGTTATTACTTCCATAGTTAGTTGCTTTTGCTTTTGCTGGACCATCAGCCTGTTTTTTACTTTACTCTAACATCAATCTGGTAAAATCCTCCTCATCCCAAGGCCCAGCTCAATTGCCATTTCTTCAAAAAGGCTTACTGAAAGTCTCAAATATAGAATTTATATGTTCTATCTTTGTTCAGTTGTGCAGTTGGTGCTGCCTGGGATAATAAATTTGGCAGTTCTGAAGAGAGAACAAGGAAGGCTTTCCCAAACAAGAAGGGATGTCTTTGACAATTTCAGAGTGTCTGCTGAAATTTCAGCCTAATCTTTCAAGTCAATTTAGCATTATCTAGCTTCCAGCAGACTTTCATGGCCAGATATTATCATTTTCAGAATTTTCATTAGAATCCCAGCCTTGTACTACACTGCCAACTCCTTGGCCTTTTAGCACAATAACTGCCTTAAGAAGCCACTCCAGGGCTGTAAAATAATAATAATCACAATAATTATGTTGCTGGAAATATTGTCAGTTTAATAGATGGCAATAGCATTTCTCTTAGGAGGAAGAATAGTCAGTTTAGAAAATCATTTTGATAAACCAATTTGGTTATAAAATTATGGCATGCAGGACAAGACTACAATTAACTATAAGTGAAACAAAGAAAATTAATATGTGTAAGTAATAGTGTGAAAACCATTTTGAGTTTCATCCAAAACATATCTTGGACTCTATATGAGAAGTCAACCAGCAGAAAATCACCACTAGTGATAATGTCGGAGAAATATTAAAACTCCTGATTTATAATATTCATTTTTAAAAACTTTAAATTAAGTTATAACATACATATGAGAAAGGGTCCAAATCTCAAATGTATAGCTCAATAAAATTTTAACAAATAGAACATACCTAGATCAAGAAATAGAATATTACCAGTATATTAAAAGTACTTCATGCCCTCATGTGATTTTATATGAATGGAATCTTTTAGATATATACTTTTATGCCTTCTTTTGGTCAACACTGTTTTTGAGACTCATCCATGCTGTTGTGCATAGCAATATTTTGTTCTCTCTTATGTATATATACTATTCTATTGTTTGAATATAACACTATTTATCCATTTTACTGCTGATAGAAATATAGTTTGTATACGGAATTACAAAATTGATGGCAATATTTTTAAGGTCCTCTCTTCAAGAAGTGTAATTGTTTTCTCTACCATTTCAATCTGGGTTGGAAGTAATATTGTGTGATTTCTAGGCTTAGGCCTTAAGAAGCCTTGCAGCTTATACTCCTGAGCTCCTGGAATCCTGTAACTGCCAAGTGAAGAAAACAGGGAAACTTATTGGATTATGAATTACACATGACTCTCTGTCTCCTCAGTCAACCTGCTCAACAAGTTGTCAACCATTAGAATTGCTGGTGAAGCCACTTTTTATGGGCCGAATGTTTGTGTTCCCCAAAATTCATATTTTGAAGCCCCAACCCCCACTGTGACTGTATTTGTAGATAGAGCCTGTAAGGAAGTAATAAAGGTTAAATGAAGTCATGACTGTGGAGCCCTGATCTGATGGGATCAGCACTCATATCAAAAGAGACCCTAGAGAGGAGTTTTCATTCTCTCTCTCTCTCTCTCTCTCTCTCTCTCTCTCTCTCTCTCTCTCTCTCCCCGCCCCCTCAGCTTCCATGCACACACTTTGAGGAAAGGCCATGTAAAGACTCAGCAAGAAGGTAGTCATTTTCAAACCAGGAAGAGAGCCCTCATGAGATACTGAAACATCTGGAGACTAGATCTCTAACTCTATCATCTAAAACTGTGAAAAGCCCCTGGGAAGGGGCCCCACCCACCAACCCCCCCCCTCGACTGATGGCACCAGCATGCCTGGTCACCTCTCCAGGCCCTGGGAAGTTGCTTTGCCCTCCATCCCATCCAACTAACAGCACCAGCATGCTGGATACCTCACCAACAGCAGTATTCCCTGCTGCTGCTGCAGACACCAGTGCTAAGTAAGTTGTCTGTGACAGCTGCCACCACAGCAATTGCTATTGCAAGGGCAGCTTGCTGCCACACCAGGAGCCACCACCACCTTATAGACAGACCACTCATTGGCATAGACAGAAGAAGATTCACCAGCAGAGCCCAGGGAAAGAGGTGAGTGAGGGCAGACCCAAAACCCAGTGGCCCAACTCACAAGCGGAATAACACTGCAATATGTGATAGCACACATGAGTTGAGACATATATGTGTACCGAACTGGACCACATTCAATTAGGGAGAGACACATGAGGAAACTCCCAACAATACAGAAACCCAGGATACTGAATAGAGTAAGGAAGAAAACTCCTAATCACCACTAATCCACCCCTCAACCAGGGGAAACATGGTTCCAGGAGAAGCCTCTGCCTGTACAAAAAGAGGAAAGAGAAAACCTATCCAGGGTCACCCATTCAAACCAAGGAGCACCAATATGCCCCAGTGCAACCATCAGGGTCAAGGAGAGCTAACTGTGGTGTCAATAGGCCCACCCAGGGTCACCCACTATAGCCTGAGTGACAGGGCACCAAGGTACTTTCCCTAACAACTCAAGAGCTTTCCCACACCCTGGAAGAACCAACATAGTCTACCCAACCTCACCTAGGAATTACTGAATGCTCAATAGACTAGGTCATGGAGGCATTCACATGTAATTCCAGCACTGAATTTGGCTGAAGTACTCACATGGAGACTACACTACTACAACTTCCTGGAACCAATACTAAAACACAGCACTCAATAGTGATTATAAAACACATCAACAAGAGTAATTCCCTCTCCTCAAAGCCCACTCCAGAATACTAGAAACAGCAACTACTCTACCACATGACAAGACACCCATGTGAAGATACTAGAAATATGAAGAAACAAGAAAATATTACACCGCTGAAGAATTCTCAAGTACCAGACCCTATAGAGCAGGAAGTCCTGGAAATGACTGGAAAGGAATTCCAAGCAACAATCTTAAGGAAACTCAATGAGATACAAGAAGACTTGGTTAGATGACACAACAAAATGAGAAAAACGTATCCAGGATCTGAAGGAAGAAATGTATGATGAGGTTAATGCCTCAAAAAGGAATGTAGAGAAACTTCTGGCACTGAAGGATTCATTCAATGAAATAAAAAAATTAAAAAATAAAAAATGAAAAAACACAACTGAGAGCTTAAGCAGCAGGCTAGAGAAAACGAAAGAATTTTTGATCTTGATGATGGTCATTTCAAAATAGCCCGGGTGGAAAAAAAATTTTTAAATGAAGAAAATCTAAGTGAACAAGCAGACAACCTGAAGTGCAAAAATCTAAATCATGGGTGTTCCAGAGAAAAGGAGAAAGAAAATGACATGAAAATATATTCGATGAAGTAATAGTGGAAAACTTCCCAGGAATGAGAAGAGATATGGACCTTCAGTTCTAGGAGGGTCAAAGATCTCTAAAAAGATTCAATCCAAAAAGTGCTCTCTGAGACAAAATATTGTCAAAGTGGAAAAGCTCAAAGACAAAGACAGAATCTTAAAAACAGCAAGAGAAAAGAGTCCAGTCATCTATAAGGGAGCCTCCATCAGATTAACAGCAGATTTCTCAACAGAAACACCAAGGGCCAGAAGAGAATGGGATAACATATTCAAAATACTAAAAGAAAAAAAAATTGCCAGTCAAGATTATAGCCAGCAAGGCTAGCCTTTAGAAATGAAGGAGAAATAGTGTATTTCCCAGACAAACAAAACCTATGAGAGTTCACCACCAAAACGACCAGCCCTACAGGAAATCCTTAAGGGAGTACAGAATCTGAAATCCAAAAAACAAAAATCACCACCATGAATACACAAGAAAGAACAAAACCTACTAGTAGAACAAAAGTGTAAATAAGAAAGAGAAACTGTATCTAATCACCTCAAAAACCCAACAAACATGGAGGATAAACAATCAAAGGGGAAGAATGAGAAAAAAATGATGTTTAAAACATCCAAACAAAAATTAATAAAATTCCTGGAGTAGGTTAATACCTTTCAATAATAATCCTAAATGTAAATAGGTTAGATTCTCCACTCAAAAGACACAGACTGACTTATTAAATTCAAAACCTAGACCCAACTATGAGCTGTCTTCAAGAGACTCACCTCACCCACAAAGACACACACAGACCAATAATTAAAGGATAGAAAAAGATATGCCATTCAAATGGAAACCAAAAACAAGCAGAGGTAGTTATTCTTATCTCTGATAAAATAGACTTTAAACCAAAAATTGTAAAAAAAGACAAAGAAGGGTACTATATAATGATACAGGGATCAATCCAAGCAAGAAGACATAAAAATCATAAATATATATGCACCAAACATTGGAGCAACCAGATATATAAAGCAAACACTATTAGACATCAAGAAAGAGAAAGACCCAAAGACCCAAATATGATAGTAGTTGAGGACCTGAACACCTCTCTCTCAGCATTGGACAGATCATCCAAGCAACAGAACAACAGAGAAACACAAGATTTAAATCACACTTTAGACCAATCGGACTTGCCGGATATCTACAAAAGAGCATTTCATCCAGCAACCACAGAATATACATTCTTCTCATCAGCACATGGAACATTCTCCAGGACAGATGGACCACGTTAGGATGCAAATCAAGTCTCAACAAATTTTTTAAAATTGAAATTATTTCAAGAATTTTTTTTTCAGGCCACAGCTGATTAAAACCAGAAGTCAACAACAAGCAGAACTCTGCAAACTATACAAACACATGAAATTTTTTAAAAAAATACAAAAAAAAAAAGCAACCAAAAAAGCATGCTCCTGAACAACCTATGGGTCCAAGAAGAAATTAAACAGGAAATCAAAAAATTGTACATTCATTAGCATCATTTTACCATCATCTAGCTTTTTTATTAGTAAGTTGTGTGCTGTCTTTCCTCATTTCATATTTTATTTTTTTCCCCCACAATAATAGCCTTGACCTAAGTGTCTGGCCTGGAATTTTATTTGATGGGAGACTACTGATTACTGCTTCAATCTTGTTGCTTGATACTGTTTTTTCTATTTCTTTTTGTTTCAGTCTTAGTAGATTATATGTGTCCAGAAATTTTTCCATTTTCTCCAGGTTTTCATATTTGTCAGCATATAGTTGTTTATAATAGTCTCTTTGATTCTTTGTATTTCTGTGGTATTGGTTATAATGTCTCCTTTCTAATTTCTAATTTTTGTTATTAGAATCTTCTTTCTCTTTTTTTAGTTAGCCTAAGTAATGGTTTGTCTATTTTGTTTATCTTCTCAAAATAACAACTTTTCATTTCATTCATCCTTTGTATTACTTTTGGAATTTCTATTTCATTTAGTTTCACTCTGATCTTGATTATTTCTTTCCATATACTGATTTTCTTACTGGATTGTTCTTATTTTTCTAGTTCTTTAAGGTGTAGCATTACTTTGTTTATTTGATTTTTTTTTTCATTCTTTTGATATAGAGGTTTAATGCAATAAACTTCCCTCTTAGTACTGCTTTTGCAGCATCCCACAGGTTTTGGTACAGTGTGTCTTTATTTTCATTATTTATTTTAATTTTATTTTATTATTTTACTTTATTTAGTTTCAATACACTTTTTTGTTCCCTGTTTAATTTCTTCTTAGACACACATGTTGTTTAGGAGCATGCTGCTTAATTTCCATTTGTTTGTATAGTTTCCAGACTTGCTTTTTGTTGATTTCAATTTTGATTTGTTGTGCTTTGAGAACATACATGAAATGATTTCAATTTTTAAAAATTTGTTTAGACTTGATTTGTGACCTAACATGTGGTCTATCCTGGGGAATGTTCCTTGTGATGATGAGAAGAATGTATGTACTGTGATTGTTGGATGAATTATTCTGTAGATATCCGGCTAGTCCAATTGGTCTAAACTGTTGTTTAAAGCCTGTATTTCTGTTGAATTTTTGCCTAGATGACCTGTCAAATGTTGAAGGAGGAATGTTCAGGTCCCTAACTACTATCATATTTGCTTCTATGTCTTTGCTTAGGTCTAATAGTGTTTGCTTTACATATCTGCATGCTCCAATGTTGAGTGCATGTGTATTTATGATTGTTATGTCTTCTTGCTGGATTGATTCCTTTATCATTATACAGTGGCCTTCTTTGTCTCTTTTTATGGTTTTAGGTTTAAAGTCTATTTTGTATGACATAAGAATAGCTACTCTTGCTTGTTTTTAATTTCCATTTGTGTTGTATATCTTTTTGCATCCCTTCACTATTAGCCTGTGTGTATCTCTACAGGTGAGGTGAGTCTCTTGAACACAGCATATAGTTGGGTCTAGGATTTTAATCCAATCTGTCAGTCTATGTCTTTTGAGTGGGGAATTTAATCCATTTACATTTAGGGTTATTACTGAAAGGTATTGTCTTATTCCTGCCATTTTATCAATACTCATTTGGAGGTTCCAAATATCTTTTGTTTCTTTCTTCCCCTTTTATTGCTTGTCTTCAGCATTTGTTGGTTTTTGTAAGCGGTATGATACAGTTTCTTTCTCTTTCTTATTTGCATTTTTGTTCTACCAGTGGGTTTTTTTCTATCTTGTGTATTCAGGGTAGCAATTAATGTTTTTTTTTGGATTTGAGATGCAGGCCTCCCTTGAAAATTTGTTGTAGGGCTGATCACATGGTGGTGAACTCCTGCAGTTTTTGTCTGTTTCTGTAGTTTTTTTGTCACTTTTTGCACTATTTCCCCTTCATTTCTGAAGCATGGCCTTACTGGGTATAGTATTCTTGGCTGGCAGTTTTTTTCTTTTAATATTTTGAATATATCATCCCATTTTCTTCTGGCCTGTAGAGTTTCTACTAAGAAGTTTGCTGTTATTCTGATTGGGGCTGCCTTGTAGGTGGTTTGATGCTTTACTCTTGCTGTTTGTAGGATTCTTTCTTTGTCTTTGAATTTTGCCAGTTTGACTCTAATGTGCCTTGGAGAGGAACTTTTTGTTTGAGGATCTTTGAGCCTCCTGAATCTGTAGGTCTATAACTCTTCCTGCACCTGAGAAGTTTTCTACTATTATTTCATTGAAAATGTTCTCAGTGCCTCTTCCTTTCTCCTCACCTTTCAGAACACCCATGATTCAGATGTTCATGCCTTTAAAGTTATATGCTATCTCTCTTAGATTTTCTTCATTTTTTCTAATTCTTTTTTCTTTTTTTTTTTTTTTTTTTTTGGTCTGTCCAATTCACTTTGGAGAGACGGTCTTCAAGATCAGATACTCTTTCTTCTGCTTGCTCTAACCTGCTACTTAATCTCAGTAATTTTTTTTTTAAATTTTGTTGAACGACTCATTCATTTCCATGAGTTCTGCTACTTCCTTTTTTAAAGTATTAATCTTTTTGTAAATTCCCTCCTTCATATCCTTGATAGTTTTTCTCATTTCATTGTGTTGTCTAACAGCATCTTTTTGTATTTCATTGTGTTTCCTTAAGGTTTTACTTGGAATTCCTTTTCAGTCATTTCAAGGGTTTCCTGCTCTATGGGGTCTGGTACTTGAGAGTTACTGTATTCCATTGCTGGATGGATATTTTCTTGTTTGTTTGTTTGTTTGTTTGTTGTATGTTCAGTATCTCTACCTTGATTTCTGGTCATCTGGTAGAGCAGTTGTTTCTTCTGTTACCCTCCTTCCCTGGACTTCACTGGTGACCCTCCTTGTGTTGATGCAGTCAAGTGGTCAGTGCTCCACCTGCATGGTGGCAGTGGCTGCTGTGGCTGATAGTGTGGTAGCAGGTCACCCTTGTGTTTGCAATGGTCGTGGTAGTGACTTTAGCAGACTGCCCATCTGGTAGTGGAGGTTCCAGTGGTGGTGAGTTGCTTTCACAACAATTGTGGCTGCCTGGCAGTGCCAGTGGTGGCAGCTACTTCAGAAATGGCAATTACAATAGTCACTCAGCTGCAGTGTCCACAGTGGTGGCCCATGCAGCTATGGTCTGCAGCAGAAATGGGGTTATCTTGCAGCTATGGCAGTGGCATCAGTGACTACAACTGCCTTCCTTATGTCTGTGGTGTCCTTGGCAGCAGCAGGGTTACCTTGTGATGGCAGTAGTGGTGCCAGCAGCTGCAGCCATCTCTCTCACTTCTTCAGTGTCTTTGGCAGCAGTGGGGTTAACCTGCAGCGGCAGCAGTGGTGGCAATGGTTGCATCTGTCTTCCTCACATCTGGGAAGCCCAGGGCTGCAGTGATGGGCAACCTGCAGTACCGCTGCTCTGTGATGGGCAATGATTCTGGGACCAGATAATGGCTCTGGAAACTTCAGAAGTGGTGGTGGTGGGAACATTTCAATCTTCTTCTGTGGGAGGAATGCACCCTGGCACCTCTAGTCTGTCATCTTCCTGGAAGTCCCACACTCACTTTTTGTTTATTATGAATGATGCTTCTATGAACATTCATGTACAAGTCTTTGCATGGACATGTGTTTTCATTTTTCTTGGATGTTTATATAGTAATGGAACTACTGGATTATATGGTAAGTCTGTCTTTAATCTTTTGAAAAACTGAAAAACTTTCTCAAAGAAGATGCAGCATTTTATATTTCCATCAGCAGTGTATGAGGCTTCCAATTTTTCCACATTCTCCTCAACACTTACTTTCCTATTTTTTAAATTATAGCTATCCCTGTGAGTGTGAAATAGTATCTCATTTTGGTTTTGATTTGCATTTCCAAAATTACAACTTATTTTGAGTGTCTGTTCATGTGCTTGTTGGACCTATGTATGTCTCCTTTGAAAAATGTCTGCTCAAATTATTTGCTCATTTTAAAATGGGTTTTTTCACTTTATATTGTTGAGCTGTAGAAGTTCTTTATATATTCTGGATATTAAACTCATATCAGATATATAATTTGAAAATATTTTATCCAATTGTGCGAGTTGTCCTTTCACTTTCTTTCTAGTGTCCTTACATGAAGAAAAAAAATTAATTTTGGTAAAGTCCAACTTTTCTTTCTTTTCTTGGTTATGCTTTTGATGTTTAAGAAACTGTTGCCTAATCCAAGGTAATGAATGTTTACTCCCATATTTCCTTCCAAAAGTAGAAGAGTATTGTAGTTTTAGAACTTTAGGTATTTCATCCATTTTGAGTCAATTTTTGTATATGGTGTGAAGTAGTGGTCCAAAGTCATTCTTTTTATATGGGTATCTAATTGTCCTCAGACTATGGTTTATTCTAAACTCTCAATCCGTGTATGTATATATGCATCTGTATGTATGTGTGTGTTTATATGTATACAATTCTAATTGATATATATGTATGTCATATGTATACATGCCTATCTTATGCCAGTACCACACCATTTTGACTGTCGTAGCTTCATGGTAAATTTTTAAATGGGGAAGTTTGAGTCGTTAAACATTGTTCTTCTTTTTTTATGATTGTTTTTGTTTTTATGAGTCCCTTGCATTTCATATGAATTTTGGGAGCAGCAAGCCCATTTCTGCAAAATAAGATAGAAAGGACAGTTGGCATTTTAATAGGACTTGTACTGAATATTTAGATCAATTTGAGGATTATTAATATCCTAATAATACTAAGTCTTCCAATCCATGAACATAGAATGACTTTCTATTTACTTAGGTCTTTTAAAAAAAATTTTCAACAATGTTTTGAAGTTTTCAATGTACAAGTCATGCTCTTGCTTGATTGTATTTATTCCTGAGTGTTTTCCTTTTTTGTTTTTTTGTGATTTTGAAAGTATAATTTTTTTTCTTAATTTTACTTTCAGATTGTTTGTTGCTATTTTATAGAATACAATTGATTTTTTATGTCAATATTGCATCCTGCAACTTTGGTAAACTCATTGTTTCTAGCAGTTTTTCTGGAAGATTTCTTAAGATTTTTCATATACATAATTTACATCATGTGCAAAGAGTTAGGTTTACTTCTTCCTTTCAAATCTGAATACCATTTATTTATTTTTTCTTGTGTAATAACACCTTTTACTTTTTTTTCTTGTCTAATTACCCAGTTACCCTAACTTGAACCTCCAGTACAATGTGAAATAGAAGTAGGAAGAGAGGACATCCTTGTCTTGTTCCTAATCTCAGTGGAATAGCATTTAGTCTTTCTTCCTAAGCTATTTGGTTAGTCTATTTTTTGCCACAACTGTTATCCAGTGTCTCAGACAGCAAAGACTAAGTAATTTGCCTGTAAATACTTTTGACAAAAACCCTCAGGATAGCACTTTTAGGACTCTTTATGTTCTAAATCAGACAAGATAAAGCAAGCCTTTTGAGCCGGTCTTCTCGGGACCCACCAGACAGAATAACTGAGGATAAATCTTGGTAAGTGAAAATCTTTCTGCTTCCTGCAGGTACTGATATTGGAAAAGTGGGCTGTTATTTTTAAGGCAACCACTGAGCTGGAGAGTGAGGAACGGGACTAACACAAGTTAAAACACCACAGAACTATCTGTTCTTACTGAGATGAAATTATTTTTCTTGTATGAAAACTCTTTGAGTTGCCCTAAGCTCTTGGTTACTTTCTAGAATTCCGACACAGTTAATTCTGACAGTTTTTGCCAATTTTTAAATTGTTTTTATGAAAGATGAGAATTTTGGATTTCCTTACACCATTCTCACTGATGTTCCAGACAGCAGCTCTTAATTATGAAAAGCTAAGGCAGAAATTTAGAAATGCAAAAGGAAACATCAAGATTTAAGAAATTAAAAAAAAAAATACCTATCCTCTTATAAACATACCTGGAAACGAAGTCTTGAGAAGTAAAATGTCCTGTCTTGCATCACACAGTTACTTAATAAAAGAACTTGGACTAGAACACTACTCTTAGTGAAGACACTAATCAGTGTGTGCGTGCAGACACACACACACACACACACACACACACACACAGAGAGTTTGTTTTAACATGCACTGTGCCAGGCAGCATTTAGGGATGAAAAATTGACAAGATCATCCTTGACTGGAAGGATCTCATATTACATTTGGGGAAATAAACTGTGAGGAGCATGAAAGAGATTGCTGTAAAAATTTCAGGACTCCCTTCTATGTGCTGCTATTGAAACATGAATAACATGATGCAGAAGCATAAAAGACCAGTTTAGTTATGGAAAAAAATAGGTCAACAGGGTTATGTGCATTGCTACATAGGGAAATCTGAAGTCTGGGTTAGATTTGGGAACTGCCATTGTGGGAAAATAAATAACTGTCTTATTTAATTCTCAAAAGAAACATCTTAGATAAGTGTAGCTCTTCCTTTTTTAAAATGTATTCATTTAAATTTTTCCTTAAAAACTTTAACTTTAGTTCATCTCATAAATTTTGATATGGAGTACATTTGTCACTGGTTAACTCTGAATGCTTTGCGATTTCTACTGTGATGCTTTTAATCCACAAGTTGTTTTATTTGCTTTCCATTTTTTAAAATTGTTAATGCATGCAACATTTATTCTAGTGTAATTGCAGAGTGGATATTTGATTTTATTTATTCTACTCAGAATTCAGACCTGAGAATCCATGTCAGAACCCGTGGTTTTTATTTCCATTTGAGAATCAGATCTTCATTCAATTGTGAAAATTTCTTTTACACTATCTTTTCAAATAATACTGGTTTTAGCCACTGACATATATATACCCAGTGATTAAAACAGGGCCTGGTACATAACTGATATCCAGTAAATATTTACAACATGAGCAATTGGCTCTTCCTTATGTGTTCTCCAGCTATACTGTCCTTCTTTCTTTTCCTCTAATGAGCCAAGTTCAGTACAGCTTTAGATCTTTATCCTTAATCTTCCTTTTGCTTGGAATATTCTTCCCCCATATCTTCTCATGGCTGATGTCTGGTTTTTTTCCATCACTCAGTTCTTAGCTCAAACACCACCTTTGAAGAGAAGCTTTGCCTGATCTCTCAACATAAAGTAGACAGCTTTTCTTCAAGCATTCTCTATCCCTTTATACTGTTTTTATTTTTTCAAGCTCTTTGTACATTTATTTGTTTTGGTTTTGGTTTGTTTGTTTTTGCCTTGTCTCTTTCTAGTAGACTGTAGGTAAACCTCACAAAAGCAGAGATCATGTTTGTCTTTGTCACCGCCATATCTTCAGTCCTAATATAATACCTGTCATAGAGTCGTTACTCAATGATATTTGAATGAATGAAATGCCCTTCCCCATGATGTTTAAGTGTGTAAAACACTGGCATTGACATTTTTAGAACGTTTAAGAAGACTTTTTAGAGCCTTTAATATGTTTACAGACATTGCAAAATTTCAAAAGAGGGCTACAGTATTTAGTGGTTAAATGCATGTTCTTAGAAGTGGACAGACCAGACATGGGTGTGAGTTTTGGCTCCACCATTTACTACTAGAGTAACCTTGGAAAAACTACTTAATATTTCTGTTATAGATTGAAGGTTTCTGTCCTCCCCAAATTCATATGTTGATGCTCTAAGCCCCAGTGTGGCTGTATTTGGAGATGAAACCTCTAAGTAACTAAGCAAGTGATCAAGGGTAAATGAACTGAGGTTCTGTCTCTCTCTCCCCACCTCCTCTCCTTCTCGTTCTCCCTCCCTCCTTCCCTCGCTCTCTCTCTCTTAATGTGAGAACGTAACAATAAGGTAGCCATCTACAAGTCAGAAAGAGAGCCCTTACCAGAAACTGAATACTAAATTTGCCAGAACCTTAATCTTGGATTTCCCAGCCTCCAAAACTGTGAGAAAATAAATTTCTGCTGTTTAGGGCACCCAGTCTGTATTTGTTTGTTTATTTTTTATTAATGGTAGCAGACCAAGCAGAATAATAGAGTTTCTGTTTCCTAAACATTCACCATTGTAAATGGGGATAGTATCTATATAATGAGGTTGTTTGGAGGAACAGTTGAGTTGATGTATATATAAAGCTAATAGAAGACTGGCTCATAGCGAGTGCTATAGAAATGTTAGTTCTTGTTATTGTCATCATCATTTTCATTCAAGGTCCAATATTTTTCACAGCACACTCTGGAAAGTACTGTACATCATGCTGCCTTAAAAGAAGGGTAGCAAGAAATCAGCAATTTAAAAATATTAATTTCACCAAAGCAGATTTTTCCAGGCTTAGGTTCAGATGAAGAAAGACTGGAGGGAAATATATCATTTAAAAGTTGCAATTGATTACATGTCACAGATACAGTGAAAATAGGGACTTAGAGAAATTAGGACTTAGAGAAATTATGTCTGCTATGTAATGAGAATGATAGCTAATATTTATTATGCACTTCTTATGTATACAAAACTATTGTACGTACTTTACATGAATTAACTTAGCAAATCTCAAAAATGCTGAGGTAGGTATAATTTTTCTTCCCAGTTTTAGAGAGGAAACAGGAGCAGAGAATTTCAGTAATTTGCCTAATAAGCTGCAGAGCCAGGCTTTAAAGTCAGGAAACCTGACTTCAGAGTCAGTGGTCAAAACTACTGTGTACACTGCTCTTAATAATTTGAAGTCTGGAGTTAAGCAGCGTTGGGCTGAAATGGTAACTGCACAACATCATCAGCGATCCTGGTACCATCTATTTTTCTGTTTACCCATCTTTAACAACTGATTTTCATCTTATGGTCACTAAATGGCTGAACTATTTCCATCATGGTCATGTTCCAAAAAATAAAAAGAACAGAGATCAAACAGGGCATATGCCAGCAGAATCAGCCTCACAGAGTGACTTCCTTTTGTATACAATGTACACAAATGGGTCATGTGACCACCCCTAGGTACAAGAGAGATGGGAATAGTGCACAGCCACCTTAAGAGAGATCTACAGTCTCAGAAACAATATACTCTGTAGAGTATGCTGGAGCCTAACAGATGTCAATGTCCCTTTAGACTTTGGGACATGGTTATAAAATATTGTAAGTCTTGGGCATTCACTAGCATCACTTTTACCATCATCTAGTTTTTTATTCGTCATTTGTGTGCTGTCTTTCCTCATTTCATATTTTATTCTTTTTCCCCACAATAATAGTCTTGACTTATGTATCTGGTTATAAGTTACAAAGTTTGTTACATTTTTCTTTTTCTTTTCTTTTTTTTTTTTTTTGGTGGCTGGCCTGTAAAGGATCTAAACCTTTGGTCTTGGTGTTATAATACCACACTCCAACCGACTGAGCTAACTGGCCAGCCCAGTTTGTTACTTTCTTAAAAACCCCTTTGAGAAGCAAGGACATGTTTTTCTTCAGTAATCATCTTTTGCTTTTTTTCCCCCCCATCAAGTTATATAGACCTAGATTTAAATATTGGCTTTCAAACTTACTATGTGACCATGAACTTAATTTTCTCAAGTTTCTATTTGCTCTATCTGAAAAAATGAAGGTAATGATACCTATTTTATAGGGCTGTTGTGAACATTAAATAAGAAAAATCTGTATAATTCACTTAATGCAGTGTCTGGCATATAGCATACACCCAATAAATAATTAGTATTATTAACTCTTATATCCTTAGGTCCCAACATATATTAATAAATTGCTTGAAAAATACTAATTGATAAAAAAATAAACAAATCCATGTAATGACTTTAGTTATATTAAGAAAATCTGTTTTTTTCTTATTATAAAGTAACAGAGTTTTGGACACCTCAGGTTTCTTAATTTTTCAAAAAATCTTAATGATAATAGTTCAGAGTTAAGAAATACAGAAAAAACTACTTTCATTAAATTCAGTGCTATGGTTTAAGTGTAATGTACTCATGTACTATAAACTTACTCCCTAATTCAACAGTGTTGAGAGGTGGGACCTTTAAGAAGTAATTAGGTCATGAGGGCTCTGCCCTCATGAATAGATTAATGCCATTATTACAGGAGTGGGTTTGTTATTGAGAAAGTAGTTTTGTTATAAAAGTGAATTTGGCCCTCTCTTCCTCTCTTTCGCACACTCTCTCACCATGTGATGCCTTTTACCATGTTATGAATCAGAAAGAAGGCCCTCACTAGATGCCAGTACCTTGATCTTGAACTTCCAGCCTGCCGAAACATAAGAAATAAATTTCTTTTATTTATAAATTACCCAGTCTCAGGTATTCTTTTAAAGCAGCAAAAAATGAACTAAGACTCTCAGTTTACTTAAGTTTACCATCTTAAGATATATTAGAAAAGTAACAGTAAAATTATCTACAAATGGCCATAAAGCCTAAGGATATCTGGTGTAGGGTGAGATCACTGACCCTTCTGCCCCATCCTGTAAGTCAGGTAATTGAAAGTTGGCATGACATGCTTTATTTCAGAGGTGAGCTCTGCCACCAGAGGTTTAGAGTTGCTGTTTTATATACGGAAAGTACACCATAGCAGCAATGAGCCAAGGGGTACATGGGAGTGCATGTGCACTAACACTACTCTTATGTAACTTGTTTAAAATGGGTATGTTGAATCATACCCAGCCAGATATGAGGCTAGAGGGCCGGACTAAACTAAATCCATTTTCCTCACACCTGGTCATAACGAACTAAATGCTTGAGGAAAAAATTAATCTTCTAATAATATGTCTGCCTAAACTCTTATCTGAACATATTGTTTAGTTAGTGGTGCATGTAGTTTTATGCATGTGAGAGACACAGTGGGATTCCTCACAAAGTTGAAAATAAGGAAAAAATGTCTTATAAAAGGGCCAGCCTGTGGCTCACTTGGGAGAGTGTGGTGCTGGTAACACCAAAGCCACAGGTTCGGATACCTATATAAGGATGGCCGGTTAGCTCACTTGGGAGAGCGTGGTGCTGACAACACCAAGTCAATGGTTAAGATCCCCTTAACGGTCATCTTTAAAAAAAAAAGAGAAAGTCTTATAAAATTAAACTTAACCCATAATGGATAAAAACAGAGAAGTGCATAGTTACTTTTTAGGAATAAAAGGGCTTCCAGAACAGTAAAATTGGTGATATTAACATATCTGAGGGCAGAAGTTAGGTTGGGAGCATGGAGAAAGTAGTCAGTGATGAGACATAGTGCAAACAAAGACAGATGGCCAGTCAGCCTGCACACCAGACAGAAATAATGCACAGAAATCCAGCTGAGCTGGATGTCAGATTTTGGGACAGTGACCCAGACCCTTAGACTATGGAGCTTTTAAACTGAGCGATGAAGGAAGCACCAGCTCCTTCCCTGGTATGATCAGTAGCTGATATTCAATAATACTGCAGTGTGGCAGGACATGGTTCCCCCTCTCTCCCAATGGAGAAGGCTCATCCTCTGATGTTATGGCAGCTAGGTTTCAATCCCTACAGCTGTCCAGGGCTTTATGTGAGGTCAACTCCTTTTGTGAATGGTCACCTTGCAGGGGATCATTCAGACAAGCTGACACCTTTCACATAAGAAAATAAGCTTCAGTGGCAAAATTTGTCCATATGCCTCAAGCATTAGCAAGGGATCAAGACTTCCCTAGCCCCTGGTCTTGATCTATACTGTCTTCACAGTGTCTTTATCAGGTGTCTCTGTCCACTTAGAAGATGGCCCTTTCAGGCTATCTAGATCCCACCTCAGTAAACATATTTGATGATCATGCTGAAATCCCTGTTCTGATTCCACGATCACCGAATAATCTTCTGATTATGCTTTGACTTACCATTAAGGCAGAAAGTGTGTTGCTTTCAAAGATGCCATATGGAAATCTCTGGGACAAGAGAGTGAAACCCGGCTCAGGGCACCAATTTTGATTAATTTTACTTGGAGATTCTATAGTAACATGATTTTATCAATGTGTAGTTTATAGACTTTTTGTTAAATATATTTAAAAACCCTCTTCAGCAAGGATGGAATGCAGGACAGAGAGAGTCTGGATCAAAATAACCTCATTAATTTGGATGAATGAGAGAAGAAAGAAAGACAAGTCAATATTACTAAAAAGCCAAATGTGTAGAAAATTTAAAAATAAGATTATTTTTTCAAAATGCATGCAATATCCCTGAGGGCAGGTACTATGCCTATTTTTGCTCAATAATACACCCAGCACTTGGCATAATGTATGATATGTAGTAGTTATTTGATAACTAAGTCAAATAGATGAATAAATAAAAATATCACTAAGAATAGGCATCAAGCAGACATGCTTTAATTAATATATAATAAACTTATGGTGAATCATCATTAATTTTAGAATTATAAATGCTTAAGCATTGAAAATGTTTGTTCTATAAGTGATTGATTATTAATTGCTTAAATAATTAATGTGCTTCATAAACAATTCATAATTAATTAATTTATGTTTTTCCATGTACAAAGAAAATTCTAAGTGAATATCCACCCAACTTCTGTTTAAATTATTATGAATTCCATCTTAGAAGTTCAAGTTATTGAGGAGTTACTGGAGTTTTCTGTTGGTAACTTAGAGCAGAGCAAGTAGAACTAAAAATCTGCCATTTACGACCCTCTTTTAAAACACCCAGTTTACTTTCTTTGAATAAAAGTATGTCAATATAATAGTCCCTATCAGAACTGATTATTACTGATGAAAAATAGGTGCATCAAGTCTGTGCATAGAAAATCATTTGCCTTTTAGCTTCTTGAATGGAAGAGTTAAAAGTGGTATCTATAGGAAGACAGAATAGCATATGGTGTCCTGTCTACTAAAAAAAAATGTAACCAAAACTGTCTCTTCCATTGGCTTCTTTTTTGCACTTGAACTTCTTAATATTGGCTGAACTACAGCTTACACTGTATTGGTATGGGGAGGGTAGAAAGTAGGAGTTTGGGACGTAAGAGGTTAACAAAGAGTTTTATTTTTTGTAGTAATTTGTGATCTTATTCAACTAAATGTTTGAAGCCTTTTTTTATTTAACAAAACTTTCCAAAACCAAATTCTGAAAGCTAAACATTTTAACTTTAACTTTGAGGAATTCCAAGGGCCCTGGAACTTCTCAAAGGATATATAAAAAATGTATCAAAACTAATTGGCTTATTTAATAAGTTTGACTATATGGGAAAGCATTGCCAGTACTAAAGGTGTTATGGATATGTGTTCCAAAATTTTGTAAGGTTCTTAAAAATCTGTGTCTTGATATAAATGCTATCAGTCATAATCTTGGCTCAATTATAATTTTAAAATGTTATGTTTTCATATATTTCATGAAAAAACTCTGATAGGTACAGTTTCCTGACAAACTTTGAGTTCATACCTTTAAACTAAATTTCCAAAATTCTAATAAAACAAAAAACAAAAAACTGATGAGTTTGTGAAATTGTTCACAAAGGTCAAAAAACAACAAAGGCTAAATAGTGAACTTATTAAAAAGAATTATGGGTTTTTACAATTTCCTTATTTTGAAACACTGCTGGTTCCAAATGTACGAAAACTCTCTCACTCTCTTAAGCTATCTATAACAACAGTCTGGTAAAATGTCATTTAAAACAGAAGTATTAGAAGTATTTTAATACTTTTAACAGAAGTATGTAAAAGTATTTGTTTTCTCCCTATTTGATCCCCCCAAAATTTAATAACTTTAAGTATCCTTATGATTATTATGGCAATGTAGCTATTTTTATAAGTCCAATGAAAATTCTCTCTCTCTCTCTCTCTCTCTCTCTCTCTCTCTTTATAACAAGATATAATTTAAAAATTTGGATATAAGACAGCATGTCTCACTTCTAAGTTGTTGACCCCTCTTTCATGTTGCCTTAATTTGTCCTTAATTCATCTTACTGACGTGGGACCAGACAACCTGGGTATCAGCTTTTCCAGTGCTGAGGGCTGTATGCAAAGAAAAGTAAGACCTTTTCAATCAAGATATTGATCATCAATGCTTTTATGAGGAATGCCTTGATCATAAAGGGGGATATAACATCTTCTCTACAAAAGCAGTTCTCTAAATTTTCCTGGCTGTAAAGAGGGTGTTTGTAACTTGGATGAGACATCCTGTTCTTAAACAAAAGACTTGTAATTGATCAAAAATTTTACAAAAGACTAGACACTCTGAAAACAGTAATGTCCTGGAGAGTTTAACGTTAACAAACTCTCTGGACTCAGAATCAACAATAGCCGAATCCTGTTCTGGAGTTTCAAAAATTGGTAATTACACCCAATTCACAGCACCTGGAATGATGCCACTGCACCCACCCTGAGATGATGACATCATCAGTCTTCATCTGAAGTAAATTAAAAGGACTTGCCATGCTAAATGTTACCAACTTTGCTTTAAATGCTTTTGTCTTAACTGTGTCAACCTGATCTATAGCTTTTGCTTTTAAATAAATAAAATGGGGGAGATATAGAGTATACTATAAAGCAAATGTACTTCACAGGGCCTGGTTTTCCAAAGCCTTGCAGTTTCAAAAATTGATTTTACAAAAAACAGGAAATTTTTTCCCAGGCTATTGAGTCTCTGTTGTCAGATAAAGAATTGTAACACAGCAAGGCTGCTGGTTCAAAGACAGACAAGTTACTGATTGATATGTAAAGATACTGGGAAATTGCCATAAGAAGAGAATGTTTGCTAAGATCAAGCTTTTGTTGGTGGATCACTTAATTGCCTAATAGAATGTCATCTGACTTGTTTTTACTGAATGTTACCAGCTTCTATTGTTAAACTTGTTAAACCTTTAAGCCTACCTATGTCTGTTCCTGCCTTATGGAATGCCGTCTGGCTTGTTTCACTGCAAGTTAACAGCCTATATTGTTAAACTGTAACCGCACCTATGTCTCTTGCTGTAATTTCTTGGGCTGGAGAATAAATACAGAAAGGGAACCCCAATTTGGGGTTAATTTTCCAAATGGAAGGAATTCCTCTCTCTAGGGTTCCAGAGAATTAACCACTTCAAGGCTTCTCACTGCTCAGAAGACATGGGCTTTGAGTAATCCTTTGCAGCTCCATCACCCAGGGGAAGAGGGGTGATAAATCTGTTTGGGGGCAAAGCAACACCTAACATCTTGGTTAATATGCCGATCACTTTAGTTAGGTTATCTGAAGTAAATTACTTTTTAGTCAGCTTACAGTGCAACATGAGTTATTATACTGAGTAACTCATTTGCACTTATTGGTGATATCATTTATTGACTGTTTATTCTGTGTTAGTCACTTTATAAGAGCTTTACTGAAATAAAACTCAATTTCTGTTAAGTTTTATTTTAGTTTTGGTTGACACAAAATAATTGTACACATGAGAAGTCTTTAAGAAGTTCATGGAAAGATTTGTACTATTTTTCAATCCCATTTTTCCATAAACTTTTTGATCACCCTTGTATTTATTGGGTACAACATGATGTTTCTATAGACATATACATTGTTGATATACATCATTAGATCAACTCAGAGTAATTAACAAATCTGTCACCTCAAACTTTTTTATAAAATATAACTCATTAAATTTTTTTGGCAACCTTATGAAATTAGCACAGTTATGTTCAAATTACAGGTATCAAAATTCAGGCAGAGAACTGTTAAATAATTCTTCAGGGACACCCAGCTACTAAGTAGAGCATCTGAGATTCAAACTTAGACATGTTGTTCCAAAGTTCCTGGCCATGATACATAAATTGCTTCAGGACAGAGACTAGGGTCCTCATGGAGTGATGTGGAAGAAAAGTGATATAAGATGATGACAATATAGTCAGGAATATAGAGGGCTGTTCAGGTACTGAGCATCTGGGGGTAAAAGGGTAGAGAAATGGTCAACAAATTTCATAATTTTGCTAATGACCAACCTTAGTTATTATTACTTGTAAGCCTTGCCACTTGTAGAAGATGTTTGTCATATCTTATTCTTTCATTAATATTCATAAATCATAATGTCAGGTATTTATTGTCTTTTAAAATAAGACTAATAAAAATGTAACCTCTTACTACTAGTGCTTAGAAATTTAGATTCCCTAAACATTTTAAGAAAGGATATGGTAGAGGAAAAATACACATCAATTAAAATTTGTCATTTTTATTTTGAAAGATATATAAAAATTAAAATGACTATATAATCTATGTGGCAGATTATTCAGTAGGCTCAATTTAGGTATAGAAATCATATTTTAGGATAGGAAAACTATAAACAAATCTCTTTAAGATTCTTGTAATTTCTTTTTTTTTTTATTCCAACTTTTTGTTTTTTATTTATTTATTTATTTATTTTTTCATTAAATTTTTATTTTGTCAATATACAATGTATATGATTATTATGGCCCATCAACGACACCTCCCTCCCTCCTCCCTCTCTCCCCTCCCCCCCAAGAATGTCCTTTCCCTTTGCTTGTTGTAACAACTTCAAAAAGGTATAGTTGT
>NW_007728410.1:279450-307320 GCF_000696425.1 Galeopterus variegatus
TCGACTTGATTTCCATTCCTTTGGGTATATTCCCAGCAGTGGGATAGCTGGGTCGTATGGTAGATCTATCTTCAGCTGTTTGAGGAACCTCCAAACCATTTTCCATAGGGGTTGCACCATTTTGCATTCCCACCAACAATGTATGAGAGTTCCTTTTTCTCCGCAACCTCGCCAGCCTTTATCGTTCAAAGTCTTTTGGATTTTAGCCATCCTCATTGGGGTGAGATGGTATCTCAGTGTAGTTTTGATTTGCATTTCCCGGATGCTGAGTGATGTTGAGCATTTTTTCATATGACTGTTGGCCATTTGTATATCTTCCTTAGAGAATTGCCTACTTAGCTCTTTTGCCCATTTTTTTATTGGGTTGCTTGTTTTTTTCTTGTAATGTTGTTTAAGTTCCTTGTATATTCTGGATATTAATCCTTTGTCGGATGTATAATTTGCAAAGATTCTTGTAATTTCATTCAAAACACTAGCAATTTCCTAGGCCCAGAAATATGAAGAAGTAATTTAATACTATACAACTTAATGACACTCAACAGTTGAATTCATTAAACAGTATAATAAATATAGTGATGTGAATGTGATACTATTCCATCACCAGAGACATCTAATGAACAAATGTCAGAGAATCAGATACATCAGACAATAAAAACCTCTTAGAGAATCTGTCTTATAATCGAGCTCTTGGCAATTCTTTACTTTTAAAGATAAATGAAAATTACCAGATTTAATTATTTTAAATTCTATTTACATGTAAAGAAAGGGCCTCATTTTACTGAGTACTCACTCACAAATAAATATTTGAAGGCTTTGCACTTTAGTTTTTTAAAAAAAACACTAACAATCTACAGTAGTAGTTCTTTTAGAGTAGTAGTTCATAAACTATCTCCATTGAAAGACCAAATTTATTATTTTTAATGTGTTGCAGATTTATATTTTGTACAATAAAATATCAATAAGTTAATTTAAATATTAAAAGAGAAAATATTATATAGAATGAAATTCCAATTGTTTTATTATTACATTCAATACATATAAAATTACTGTCTGATTGCTTTACATGTTTTTAAATGTTTTATTTAAATGTTTATACTTACTTGGTTACCAACTGATAATAGTTGGTGGATCAGGACTGGCCCCCACACCAGTTTGAATAGAACTTCTCTAGAATACTCAGCAGTAGCCCCCATCACACATATACCAAATTAAAGAGAGGTTCTGTCACAAATACGGCAGTGAGGTTTTGGATCCACTTACATCAAATTTCACTTGCAAAACAGTCCTAATAGCACATTAATGTATGATATATATATGTACATGTATTTTTTTAAATTACTTTTGTTAACCAAAGCCTTCTGCTGGATTAACGCATGAAGATAGAAGATACTTTTAACTCACTGGAGAGAAATTGACTTAGAATCAATTGAAATATTTTAAATTTATTCATATTTGAGGCAGGGCCTCTTATATAATTAACCCTGATAATAGAAGGGAACTGGAACTCCATTTCATGAAATCACTATCCTTTTTTGTTTTTTTAACTGTGAGTATTAAGTCAGTGTTCACTTCTCAACCATTACAAACATGATTAAAAAGAATGGGCCAAAATCGGAACCATCAGGCAATGTTAGCTATATTCATGACAATATCAGATCAACTGAACAGATGAGACTATTGATTATGCAGCAGTCAGTAATTAAAGAAGTTAAAACAAATGAAGGAATGATTGATTTAGTGTCTGTGTTATCAAAATGATCTAAGTTGCAAAGGAGAAATGAAAGTGTCAAAGACATTTCACATCCATCTAGAAAAATAGTAAAATTTGGTGTATTTTTCTTCACATCCATATGTTAAATTATTCTGTATGACTTTTTAGGGCCAAAGCATCAGTCTAAACTTAACTGCACATCCATTCTGATGATACGATTAATTGGCTACAGAGAGTTGAAATCAAAGATTAAGCAAGTGGTTATGAGTGATACTTTACTTAATATAGAAGAAGATATAAGTGATGGCTTGGTTTGTGAATGAACTCCAAAATGTGAGTTGAAAATGAGTTCTCAGTAAGAAAAAGATTCGTTGGTGACTTGGAAAGAGATGAATCATCTAAATATTTGAAATCCCAATTATAATCAATGTATCAACATATATTTGTGGAATATTCACCATATGCCTGGCACTGTTTTAGAGACTGGAGATATACTGATAAGGAAAATAATAAAAGCCCTTGCTCTTTTAGAGCTTAAATTCAATAATAATACTTGTGGAAAATATTTCACAGATTTTAAGATACACATTTTTCACATTTTACCATCTCTGAAATCAGAATTCATCTTAACAATTGAAGGGATCTTACAAGCTTTTGGCCGGGAGGCAGTCGTGATGTAGTTGTTGTTGCCTCATTGCCTCATCATCTGTATATGTGTGAACTTGGTTTTAGTTGTTTAGGTTGCCCTAAATTTAACTCCAATTATGCACACTTTTTGACAAAATCCTCACTCATTAAAAGAAGGTAACTCACAAGCAGAACAGAGCTTCTCAAAAATAAATAAATAAATAAATAAATAAGAAGGGAAAAGAACTTGACTCACACTAAAAAGAGAGTCCTTTTGGCTCAAGTAAAGAAAGAGAGAGTGATAAGAAGGGCAATAAGCCACCTGGAATACAAGTCCAGAAGCCCTTGGTAACTCACCAGGAATGTTAATTTCTGGTGCATTTGTAGACATACTTTTAAGAGTAAAGAATAAGCTTGCTGAAAAGTGCAGTGACATAGTCACTATTCTTGCTGGCTGATTGCACAACTTGAACTCCTCAACATTTCAGTCAACAATACATTTAGGGTATCCTTTAGATAGGAATATGTGGATTGGTTGTTAACTGAAGAACTTCCATTTACACACCTGGTTAAATCAAAATAGTACCAGCATTAAAATTTGCAGAATGGGTGTCAGAGTCTTAGATGAAAGCATGGAAACGATAAGAGAACATTTTGTAATGCTGCATTAACCACATTCTTGATGTCACAGAGAATAATATGGTGTGATAAGATATGGACTTTGGGAATTTGAAGTCTAACATGATTTAAAAGAGGTCTCACAGGACACAAAATTAATACTAAAAAGGATTTGTATTTCTATTTACTAACAATGAACTCCAGGAAAATGAAATTAAAAATACAAACCATTGAAAATCACTCAAAAAAATGAAATGCTTAAGTGTAAATCTAAAAAAAAAAAATATGTAGAGGACATGTACATTGAAAACTATAAAACACTGATGAAATAAATCAAAGATGGCATAAATAAATGGAAATATAAACCGTGCTCATAGATTGAAAGATTCAACATAATAAAGATGTCAGTTCTCACTAAATTGATACAAAGGTTTTACACAATGCTATGGATATGCAGGAAGATTTTTTGTAAGTATAAAATTACTTTGAAAGTCATGTGAAAAGGAAAAGGAACTAGAATTGTTGAAACAATTTTGAAAAAGAAGAATAAAGTGGGAGTTGAGAGGAGAGGGGAGAAGGGGACGAGAAGGGGTGGACTAAAGAGTACACAACTATGCTATTTACCCTAAGTGAGTCATTATACAGTATATGCATGTATTGAAACAACACACCGCAGCCCACAGAAAAAAATATAAATAAAATTGAAAAAAAAAAGTTGAACTTGCCCAGCAAAAAAAAAAAAAGAAAGAAAGAAAGAAAGTGGGAGGAATCACTCACTGTACCAAATTACAAGATTTATATAGCAAGAGTAATCAAGACTGTGTGTTAATTTTGAAGGGATAGGCATAAAGATTAATGGAATCAAACAGAAGAGAAATAGAACTACATATGTGTGACTATTTGACTTTTGGCATAGGCACAAAAGTGATTCAATGAAGGAAGGATAGCCTTTTCAACAAATGATGATGAAGCATTTGGATACCAATAGGCAAAAAAATGAAACTTTATCTAGTTCTCCCACCTCACATAAAAATTAACTCAAAATGAATCATGGACTTAAATGTAAAACATAAGACTATGAAACTATTAGAAGTAAATATAGGAGAAAATCTTTGGAATCTAAGTCTAGGCAAAAAGTATTCATACATGACACCAAAAGAGTAACTCATAAATGAGAAAAAAATCAATAAACTGGACTTCATCAAAAGTTAAAACTTTTGCTCTGTAAAATACCCTATCATAGGAGGATGAAAAGCTGCAGACTGGAGGAAAATATTTGCAAACCATGTACATGTTATGGGACTCAAATATAAAATTCATAACCAGCTCTTAATGTATCTGACATTTATAAAGAGCTCTGAAAATCCAACTGAAAAAAAACCCAAATAATCCAGTTAGACAATGGGCAACAACATGAAAAGACATGAAGAATATTTGCACATGGAAAATAAGCAGTAAAAGATGTTTAATATCAAGAGCCGTTAGAGAAATGCAGATTAAAATTATGATGAGATATAACTACACACCTATTAGACCAGCTAAACTAAAAAATAGTGAGAATACCGAATGCCTGTAAGGGTGCATTAGCTCTCATACATTGTTGGTGGGAATGTAAAATGGTACAACCACACCTGAAATTGGTTTGTCAGTTTTCTTAAAAACTAAACATAAGCTAACAATTGCCTTTTCTCAGGATTTATACTGGATAAATGAAAACTTATGTCCACATAAAAATCTGTACACAATTGTTCCTATCAGCTTTATTTGTATTAACCTAAAATGGAAACAAAATGTCATGCAATAGGTAAATGATGAAACAAACTGAGATACATCCATATCATGTAATATTACTCAGCAATACCAAGGAACAAACTATTGGTATACACAATGACTTGGATGTTGGATGGACCTCAAGGGCATTATGCCATATTGGAAAAAAAAAAGAGAGAGAGAGAGAGAGAACCATTATGTTGAGGGGTAAAAAGCCATTCTCAAAAGGTTATGCACAGTATGATTTCCTTTAAATAGCATTCTCCAAATGACAAAATTATAGAAATGGAGAACAGATCAGAGGTTTCCAGTGCTGGGTTGGAAAGGGAAATGGAATTGGCTATAAAAGCATGTGGTATTTTTGTGGTGATACAATAGTTCTGTATCTTTATTGTCATGGTAGTTACAGGAATCTATACCTATAATAAATCTACATAGAACTGTATACGCACATTTTACCAATGCCAATTTCCTGGTTTTGATCCAGTATTATAGATAAGTAAGATGTTGCCATTGGAGGAAACCAGATAAAGTTTACACAGAAACTCTGTGTACTATTTTGCAACTTCTTATGAACATATAATTATTCAAAGTAGTAAGTTAATAAAGAAGAGAGAGAATGTCTCTAAACAACGAATGCATTTTAGGAATACCTTCCTCAAGAGGAAAGACTAATCTCTCTAATATCTGCATAGAAAATAATATTAAAAATTCACTTTCATATGAGAGGCAATCAAAGAGTATGCAGCCAGGGCCGGCCCAGTGGCGCTCCCGCCGAGGGTTCAGATCCCACATACAGACCGGTTCCGCTCACTGGCTGAGCGAGGTGCGGGCGCAATGCCGATGGTTGCGATCCTGTTGCCGGTCCCGGTCCGGTACGGGTGCGACACTGAGTGTTGCGATCCGTTGCCGGACACGAAAAAAGACAAAAAAAAAAAAAAAAAGAAAGAAGAGTATGCAGCCAAAAATGTAGAGGAATAAAGTACTATAAAAATATATCAGAGAGTTATTAATAAAAACTATGTTTCTGGATTTTTTGATATTTGATGTATTTGCCAGCTTTTTAAAATTTATTCTTTATTTTCTCTTTCTAAATTAATATTAATTTTCACCTATTTTATAATTCTGAGTTTATTTTTTAGAAGTCTCCTCATATTGTATAAACATCAGATTCCACATAAAGTGGAACAGTTTCTGACTACAATTAGAACCTCCCAGTACCATCCCTACCCTAAATTCCAGCCTCACCCCAAGGTAGTAAGTCCTAAGCTCAGCACTTAGGCCTCTCTTCTGTTGGCCAGGAGAAAATCTGAGAGGTGAAATACTCTAAATTCAGTAGATAACTGGGGTTCTGAAAATTATTAGAAAATAGAGTCTGGTACTTGATAACAGATGATGTTTTAGTGAGTGATAGAGTTTGGGTATGTTGGTCCCCCCAATGTTCATGTTGAAACCTGATCCCCAATGTAGCAGTGTTGAGAGCTGTTTGGGTGTTAGGGGGTGGATCCCTTGGGACGGTGGGGGGAGGGAGGTAGTGATTGAGTTCTCACTCTATTAATTCCCGCTAGAGCTGGTTGTTTGAAGGAGCCTGGCACCTCCCCTCTTTCTCTCACTTTCTCTCACCTCCCCTCTTTTCTCTAGCCAGGTTATCGCTTGCACCTGCTGGCTGCCCGCTGCTTTCCATTTTCCACCATGAGTAGAAGCAGCCTGAGGCCCGAACCAGTTGCAGCTGTCCTAGGATCGTAAGCCAAATAAACCTCTTTTCTTTATAAATTACTTGGTTTCAGGTATTTTGTAATAAGTAACAGAAACAGACTAATACAGTAAGATACGCTGTTCTGAAGATTCAGGGAGAGAGAAAAATGTGAAGAGAGAAGTACCAACAGAAAAATAGAAGTGGAACGATAGGGAAAGATAAAACCTCATGTGAGACAACACAAAATTCAGCAGTTAGGCACTTCTTTTTAATATCTTGCAGAGATGTGAGGAGACAGAGTAATTAGATTAGGGAAGCTAAAGCAGATTCCTTTTTTTCCCCCCAATCCCCTTCAATACATGTGCATCACAAACATGCACAGAATTCAGATGTATCTACTGCAATTTGAGTAAATTATCACTTAAAACTTCTTTGAGGTTCAATTTTTCTGTGTCCTTTTTGGGGAATTTTTGCCCAAAGAAGTCCGAACAATATCAGGACAATACCAGTAACCTGAAATGTCTGAATAGTAACTCTGGATGGTTATTGCAGGCATAAAAGCGCATCCACTGTGGGATTATTATACGTGTCATATGAATTCCTGTTAACATCTCACTTTTGTACCATGTATGACCTATCCTACCTGCAGATATCACTATTCTATGATGTGATATGGTAGAGGAAGACTGTCAACAAAATTAAATCTGATTGGTTAAAAGTTTGGTGATAGAGAAGGTAGAAACTAATAGATAAAGTCTTATTAATTATTCATGCCATCCTAATGTATTACTGCAGGTTCATATGAGCAAAAAGGAGAATCAAAATAGATTTTATTGAGACAAGAATAAGCTATAAAATTACTTCCCATTTAGTTTTGCAATTTAAGATTATTCATATCTGTAATCAAGAGGTATCTTCAGTATGAAATTCTGTGCAGAAAGTTAGTGCACACTGCAATAGTGCTACATGTTTGTGCATGATGAAAACTATTAGCTATTCTTATCCATTTTCATATCACCATTTTATAGGTGAGAAAACTGAGGTTCAGAACATTAAAGTGTCTTTTACCAATTAACATTTCCAGTTTTATTATGTAATTTTTGTTATCATCAATATGTGCATTATCATCATATGACTAGAATAATGGATCTTTAAATTGTGAGGCCAAATTAAGAAATCTTTCAGATGTGTCAGTTTCAAATGGTTTTTACATTTCTATGTTGTATTTGTATTTGCAACAGAACTATTAGGCAAATAGTTCGCTTTGTGGGCAGAAGACCTACTAGAATTGAGTTGAGGCTTTATGATTGAGACATAATAAGGGGGAGAGCATGGCACAATAGGATGAGCAGTAAATTCAGTGTCTGGAGCTTTTTTGTTTAGTTCCAGCTCTAATTCTAGGTATGTGGTTGGTTTTTGATATGCTTTTTTGGTTTTGCTTATGTTTACCTTCTGGATACTTAATTTCCTGATCTGTAAAATGATTGAATTTGGGCCAAATAATTTCTGAAGAAGGTTATTTCCAAAACTGCTATTTAATGAGACTAAACCTACCTTGGGAGTAATACTAAAGTGAGTACTGTATTACTCTTCTAAAATAAGCAACTTGGATATTTTAATCATAACAAATGCATGACTGAATTTTCTAGGTAGTACTCTGAACATTTTTGAAATTCTGGAACAAGTCCTCACAGGAATCATGTAAAACTTTGAAGAGACAAGTGGGGGAAAAAAAGGAAGTAAAGGCCATAAAATGGTTTGAACATGAAAGTGAAGTCATGAGATGGGATGGAAGGTCAAAAAGCCCTAGCGGTAGAGCATTTAGGCAACTGAGTTTTCATTTACCTACATGCTTTTCCTGAAGGTGGTGTCCTAGGTTGGATGGACCCATACAATCTAGGAGTCAGTCATATGGCTTTCTGTGAAACATTCTCAGCTAAAAGCCCCAAAGCCCTGCTTTGCTTTCATCATATGATACTCTTCAAACAACCAGCCTATGTAGTGGTGAGTTATGGAATGTGCAGGCCCAGGCTCACTATCACAGTAAAAGGCAAGGCACCAGTAATGGTAATGAATCTCTGAAGAAAATATTTTCAGTGAACAATAGAATTATACCATCTCATGGTCTCCCAGTTATCCTAAAGCTGCATTTCTTATAGTGATTCTGGTGGCTTCTATTCATGAAGCATATCTGGTTTGCAGAAACTGTATTTTGTTTGTTTGTTTTGCTTTTGTTTTTCTGTTGACTAATAACATATTTAATATTGGGAGCACACTGATCTTTCAATTTATCTTCAAATTAGGGCATTGGGAAGGTAAGTAAAGATATTTGGCTGGAATAATAAGATATATTTTTTATGCTGAAAAACTTACTTTGTGTTATTATTTCTGCATTCTTGACAGAGCTATTAGAAAAATACATCATTCTGTATTTTTTACAGTATTTTTTAACTCTCCAAGATAAATTGAAAGAAAATATACCAAGATTACTAATAATGCATTGTATCAATTAAATTAACTGAAGTACAGGGAAATTGAAGAGTTACAAGAGAAAACATTTAAGGGCAATGTACCTAAAACAAAGATTTTTTTCAGGCTGCAGATTACCAAAAACTCATTTTGCTGTATCATACGCTCACCAAGACAAAGTGGATTAGTGTTGAAAACTCTAAAGAAGATAATTTTGTCAAGGTCATTAGATGCTCAATAGTGTTTGAGAAGAGCTGTAAAAGAATTGCACCTGGCTGCTCTCATAATGGTTTGTATATCAGGAAATGGGAAATGGTGCGCAGATTGGTTACTGATTATTTTAAATTAGTTACAATGCTTGCAGATGCTTTTGAGGCATAATACCAGGCAAAGAACAGGTTCAGAATCATCTTCTATAAATTCTGTTCTCACAACAGGCACAGGCCCATCAATTTGTGTCTAATTATACTCTTCCATGTGAGATATAAAGTACCTCAGGGTTTCTATAATAAAGGCTTATTAAAGTGGATGAGAAATAATTTTGAAACTCTCCCTGCCAGGGCTAATGTTAATACAGATGCTAATTGCTCTGATAGGCCTTTGAGGGCTGCATTTAACAAAGTGCCCTTTCTTATGGCTTGCCCAACTTCTGTAGTCACAATTAACTCCTGACAATGCAACTCCTATTGGAAATCTGTTTGTTTTATGTTTGAGAGTGAAATTGGACAGTTGTGATGAGAAATAAGAATAATTTGGGGGGATTCCTAGTGTACATGAAAAAGGGAAAATATGACTCTGTTTACAAAAATTCTAAAGACATTGGTAATTAAACTCAATGTCACATTCATCATAAACCCAGCCAATCTGAAATCCTCAAAAATTGGTATATTAATTTTAACACAGTCAACTGCCACTTTGCATTTCATATTCTTCAATTCAATTCAATTAATATTTATCAAGTGCCTATTAGGTACAAGGTTCTCTGATAGAGGGTTGCAAAAATGATGATGCAGGCTTTGCTCTCCCCTCATTCATCAAACTTCCAAGTAAACAGAAGAGTCTAAATAACTAATACACAACAGACTACGATAAATGTTATAATGTAGTTCTAAGCAAAATGCAACAGGTGAGCATGGAAGGAGATGTAGACTAGGGATGTAGAAAGACCTCGGGGAGGAGATCACATTTGAGGTATATATAAAACTTTAACATATGGAAATTGGAAGGGAAAGAAGAGTTCAACATAAGTAAAAGCATGACGCAAAAGACAGCACATGGATGTCATAGTGTTGTTGAAGTATTGGCGTGTAGTGGGAAGATATGGCAAGATAGACAAGCTATTGCCAGATTGTGGAGGTTAGGCTGAAAACTATGGATTTCATTTTGTCTATAATGAGGTATCACTGAAGGCTTTTGCCTGGAGAGTAAAAAGTCGGTATCTCCTTTAATATACCAAAGGAGGCTATGTATTGGAGGAAGAAAAAACTAGAGAAGAGTAGAGTAGACCAGTTAAGTCTAACCTCTCTTGGCTATTTCAAGAGAGGTTTAAATTAAACGAAGGTAAAATAATTAGAAAAATATCATTTTGGAATTAAGACACACTATTAGTTTAGGGCTTTCTTACAAGCTTGCAAAGAACCAGGCGGTATTGTCATGTTCATTTGTGTTCATGCTTTGCATCACATTACAATATGAATAAGGAGTAAAATAATCAGTCTTATACCAGCTAATCTTAGAAAGAGCTGTAAATTATCAGAAACATGTAAGTAATCCAAAACCAAATTTAAAGATAGAAAGATAAAGAAACACAAACTATCTATTTTTACCTATTTCAGCTTAACCTAGATTATAAAAGTACATTTTCTTTGAGCCTGAAACAAAACAAGTTGTTTGATGGGAATTGTTATAGGCTGAATTGTGTCTCCCCACCTCAATAAAAACTTCACGTGTTGAAGTCCTCACACCCAGTACCTCAGAATGTGGCTGCATTTTGAGATAGGGTCTTTAACCAGGTAATTAAGTTTAAATGAGGCTATTAGGGTAAGTCCTAATCCAATAAGACTGGTTATATACTTATAAGAAGAGGAAACTTAGACACAGACACAGAGGGAGGAGGATGTGAAGACACAGGGAGAAGACACTATCTACAACCGCAGAGAGAGACCTAGAACAGATGCTTCCTGCCTGCACAGTCCTCAGAAGGAATCAACTCTTCTGACACCTTGATTTTGGACTTTTAGTCTCAAGAACTGTGAGAAAATTAATTTCTGTTGTTGAAGCCACCCAGTCTGTGCTAGTTGATTACAGAAAACCTAGCAAACAAATACAGGGATAAATAATTTGTTGCGATTAATCCAGATTAGGTAACAATTCCTACCATTCTGTAATAATGGAAAATCTGGCCAGAAATCTGCATCAATAGCTAGAGCAAAGGGTGAACACAAATGAACACTACACCATCTTGGCTGCAATGCATGTTATCAAAAAAAATAAATAATGAGTAAATGATATTATGAAAATGTATAATAATTATGTGTGATCCTTATTTAATGAGTACATACAATTATCCTTTAAACTTGGCCTGATAAAGAAATTACAGCAAAGATATAAGTACAAATATAACAATATTTTACAAAATAACTACTGTAGAATTATTAGAATAAAGATATTTTATTTGGCCCCCAAAGCTCCATTTGATAATACCCCGAACCTATTTTAATCACTGTAGTATACCACTTCTCTACTCTGTAACTTCCACACATCATCCACAGTTTCTTTTTCTAGGTATTCCATTTGCTAGAGTAAACTCTAGGCATTCACTTAGCCTCAAGGTTGAGTATTTTTATTGTCTGTCTTTCTGCTCCCCATCCCAGGCTCATGTTGGCCAGATCTTTAATACTGGGCCTGGTTCTCCCACCTTAGTTCCAACTGATCAGCAGCCCTTCCTAATATTTCGGTCCTCTCTTTAGGACTGGGTCCTATATCTCATATACATTTTGCCAAGATTCTGTCCTTTCATGCTTGGTTCATCTGACTGAAATTTTCTTTTTTTGTCTCACTCTTTTGGTTTGTTACTTTGGTGCTACTCTCTTTATAAATTAAGATTATGGGGCTCCTTCAGATGCTGTTCCTGAAACTTCTAGCTAGACTCTGTCTAAATCAGAATCTCCCCTAATCAAGTCCACCTTGAAAGTAAAATTCTACCTACATCCTGACAGCCTGGTTCTGCCAAAGATTTATTTTGCCACATGTCTAAATCAGTCTAGGTTTAAATTCAAATTTTGAATTCTATTTTGAATTCTTGCATTTCCAGTTAATTAGAAATGGTATACTCAGAGTGAGGCATATACATTTTGACTAGTTTATTCCATCACTAATAGTTAATGACATTTGGATGACAAACAAGTGAAACACACTGTAGTTAATGTAATGAGTATAATATGTTTGAGATATTTAATGAAAGCATTTTTACATTCAGTAACTCCTATTTCCTAGTTGTTCTGTGGTACCCACACTGAACGAACCAATAACAGAATACATTTGAGAACAAAGGAGTCTTTTTTTTTTTTTTTGCCTTTGAGTCTCAAAAGAAAGAGCTGGGTTTTTGTTTTAGTTTTTTATGTCCTTAGCAACAAAGCTTAAACAGAAGTACTTTTGATTTTTGTAGGAGCTGGATTTTGTTAAAGGAATAAAGTAAATTGTCATTTCTTCCATAGCTTGGCTTTTACATATCAAGAGCTATCTATGCTTGGCAGTCTCAGGTCACAGATTTTTTTCTATATATCACAGAGTAGGAAAGGAGGAGGACATTATATAAGGGAGATACCCACTCAATACAAATTATAAAGTTCTTCTGTTGCCAGAAATTAAAGCAGTGGACAGAAGTATGGGCTGCCCAATGGAGGTAAGTGAAAACCTGAGGGACAAATTCAGACAAAAGGCCCTTTCTCTGCCACCATAATATAACATATACATCCCTCTGTATGCAGATGCCATCCAAGGAGAGGTAAAGTGAAGAGAAGGGGAAGTTGGAAGAGTAGAAGCCTCGAAAAAATGTGTTTTGCCCTCAAATACCTTAAATGACTTGGACACTGATTGGAATGAACTTGAATTTAGCTGAAAAAAAAATAATTTTTTTTTTTTTGGCTTCTTTAGTTAAAATGGGACTTCAGGAAGAATAAAAAGGTACTCTTCTGGTACATTTGAATTTCTATGTGTAAACTTTGCCTATAATTCATTAGCTTAAATAAGAAAAAAAAGTATGAGAAATTATTTTAAAAATATTCAGCTAACACATAGAATTGAGGAAATTGCTAAACAAACGTTCTTTCTGGAAGACTTGTTAATGATATGAAGCTCCAAGGACTCCCAATCTCCATTTCCCTTCATTTCTTGGATTTCCTGAGAAAGATAATCTGATTGGCTGGGATCAATCAATTATAAAGCATGATCAAAGAAGTGTCATGTAGGCATGGCCACTGAAGACTCTCTTCTGTATATTAAGGGCTGTTTCCAGAGAAAGCGCATGTTTCAGTCACCCAGTGCTGGATAACAAGCTATCCCCTCAAACTTACAGGTTTAAGATGACAACTGTTTTATTGCTCACAATTCTTTGAGTCAGAAATTTGGACAGGGCTCTGCAGAGATGCTTGTATCATGATGTCATATAGTATCAGCTTAGGTACAAGGAGCTTGACCAAGGGCTGAAGGAACCAAGATAGTCTCACCTGTCTAGAGACTTAGTGCTGGCTGTCAGTTGGGACACTTTAGTTCTCCCTGAAGCCCCTCTCTCTCCATGTGGTCTCTCATCATTTAGTAGACTAGCCCACACTTCATTGGCAGCTGACTTCTAAGAATGTAAAAATGGAAGCTGCTAGTCATCTTAAAGCCTAGGTGTAGAAGTCACAACACATCACTTGTGCCACATTCTATTGAACTAAGCAAATTATGGGATAGCTGAGATTCAAGCAGAGGAGAAATAGGCTCTACCTCCTGATGGGAGGAATATACAGTGTTATTGTAAAAAGGCATGTGGAATAGGAGCAATTGTGGCTATCTTTGGAAATAATGTACTATGTAGGAATTGTACTAATCGATGTTGCCACTATAATTATTGTCCATCATATTATGTAGTATGAATAAGGACAGCAATGAAAATTAACAAATGTGCTTACTTAAATTCTTACCAGGCTTTGGTCCACATATCACTGGATTTCCTACCACTAATACAGCTCCTTTCATGTCTGCTTGGATGTCCTGAGTATATCTCTGGACACAAAGAGTGCAAGAAAAATGAGAAAACGTGGTGTTATGTATGTAGATTTAGCTATAATGTCCATAGCTCTCTGTCATCAAGCTGCATATCTGAACCCTTTTCTAAATATCATAGCAGCTACAGCAGCATTTACACCTTTAGTGGAAATTGGCATCAATGAAATAGGTTCCACTCTTGACACTAGGCATAACAAGAGTCATTGAAACCTCAGAGCAATGCTAGAGAGAAAGAAAACAACAGACACTACATGACAACCAAGAAAACTTTTTGACTTAACGCACAGTCAATACCTCTAGGGGACATCAGAACTCATTAGGAGGAGTTTGAGGAAGGCTGGAGTTTTCAAAAAACATACAAGGTAGATTGAGAGAAACAGAGGTTCATGGTGATGATAGTTATACTCTCATCCTAAGCTTGTGAGGCCAGAAAACATAGAATACACTGCTGCTAGGGGTCAAATGTCTACCCCCAAATTTCATGTATTGGAAACTTGACCCCCATTGTAACAGTGTTAAGAGGGTAGGTGTCACCTCTTACAGAGTGATGGAGACATGAAAGGTTACTCAGAGCCCAAATATTAAGAGCAATGAGAAGCCTGAAGGTACTGCACCAAGGAAACTCCTTCAAGAGAGGAGAGACCAGGCACAGTCCCAAGTCAGTTTTTGCTTCAGCTTTTCTGTAAAGACACAAAAGTTACAGAAGAAAAACAGATGGTTAATCAATCATAGTGAAAACATAAACAAACTGGCTATGTGAGAAACTTCGTTTAAGCATGTATAGCTTAAAATAGTTCAAACAATTTACCATCAAAAGGAGTCATAAAACTAAGCTATGTCATGTGCAAAAAACAAACAAACAAACAAACAAACAAACAAAACAATGAGATAATCATGAAGGCACCTAACTCTCTAAGAAATTCAAAGCAGCAGCCCAGGGTGAGATGTGGAATGTCCCCCAGGCACCAACTAATCTAAGAGAATATCCTTGAAGATTTTAACTTGCATACTTTCCCATCATTTAGGTTTAGCTGAAATAAGGGCAACTGCCCCCAGAGCAATCTCTGCTCTGCTTCAGTTCTCTTACCTACATCAAAGGCTTTAGTCCTATGTAAGTTTTCTGGTCTTTCTCAATCTTGACATTCCTACATTCTTTCCTAAAAGGTTGGGCTTTGGCCCCCCAACTATAGGCTTTGGCCTCCTAAACTAAGAACTTTGGTCCCGTAAAATTTACATATCTTAATTCTATCTCATTAATAACTTCTCAGTCAATATCCTCTACAGGTAAGAAATCCAATTGTGGTAGTTGAAAGGTGGAGCCTTTAGGAAGTGATTAGATTATGAGTACTGTGCCCTCATGAATGGATTGATACATTCATGGAGTGATGGGCATGGTTTTGATGGATTTATAAGGAGGACAACTGAGAAGATTAACTCTCTCTCAGTTCATTCTTGCCATGTGAAACTCTGAATTGCTGTAGAAGGTCCTCTTCAGATATGTTCCCTGGCCCTTGGACTTGCCAGCCTCCAAACTGTAAGAAATAAATTCAATTTCTTTATAAATTACCCAGTTTCAGGTATTCCATTATGAGTAACAGAAACAGACTAATACAACTGCATTGAAGCAATTCATACTATTTAAACAATAATAATGTTAATGGGATACAACTCATAGAAGGAAATCTCAATCTAATGAAAAATCTGAAAAAGTCCCAAGTTGCAGTGATTTGTATCACTTTCCACTAGTGTGAACTAGATTGCCCTTAAGGTGTTATGGTAAGACTACTGGAGAGACAGCAATTACAGAGCTCACAGAAGCAGCTAGTTGCCACATAAGAATATCAATGACCTAATCATCAGTTAAATGAATTTTATCATTAATGTGTAATGTATTTGTATGCATCATTACTTTTTCAGTTTTGAGACCTAGTTGAAAATTGGATGGTTTAAATATTTCCCACTGAAAAACAACTAAGAGTAGAGAGCATAAGCAACCTGCAGTGACTGCAAGAGATGCAAAAGAATGAATTTCTTTACTAACAGAAGAGCTGAATACTAACATCATCATCTGAATAGACGGTGCTATTTTATTCATCCAGAAAAAGGCAACAAATTTTTCTCAATGGAAATTGGTAAAATATGCAGTTCCTATTGCCAGTACTGGCCTTATTCAGAGATAGAATAAAGCTCCTGAATTCTCTCAGTGGATAGTAACAGCTATGTTGAAAGAATAGATATTGTTTTAGACTTCTTCCATTATAAAGCAAGTGAGAAAAAATATTTACCTTTCAAAATGTTTAAAAGGACTTTTCAAAAAAACCTCATCACCTTGACATTAACCTTCTGTAATTAATTACATGAATATTTATGGAACACCTACCATGCGGCAGGCACTGTGATTGACACTGGATGGCGGGTGGCAGAGACACAGCTGAAACTTTCCCTCATGGGGCTTACAGGTAATGATATTTTGAGCTTTTTTTTTTTTCACACTGTGCTGATTTACCCCTCAAACCTATATCTCCCCATTTCAGAAGCTACTTGACTCTTCCTTTCAGGCCCAGAATCTCCCCAAGATCTTAGGCAAATCTTGTAGTGAGTCTGCTTAAATGAAGTGAACAACAAGTCAGAGGATTGACACTATTGTAATTATTTTGAGGATCCCTTCAAAATACAAATTGAAAGGGTCCCAAACTTGAAGATTCTGGTTCTAAATGGTATTAGGATTCTGTATTTTTAAAAAATGCTCTGCAAATGACAATGAAGCCCAGTATGACAAGGAAACTGGTATTCCAGGTCATTCTTCAGTAGCATACTTTTCTTCAATTTTTCTCCTGATTTTGTTATAAAATCTAATGAATGAAATTCTGCTTCTCTTTTATCACTTATTAACCTAATGAACATTCTTCTATCCTCTGCCCTCCCACTGTCTAAATTTGAGTCTATCCATGGAGACTAGCATAGGCTGGAATGTAGTGTTAGTTCTAAAAATTATTGTTTAACTGATCCTTGTGTTCTATTCCTGAAGGCCTCCTTGATTTCTGGTTCTTTGCTTCTAAAATGAACCTCTATCCACTTATTGAGATTCAAGTTTTTGTTCTGAGAGCCCTGTCCTCAAGACTTTACTGAGAACAGACCAAGATGTCATGAAACTGTCTCTGAATGACATAGTTGACCTCATATTTTAGTTGTTGGTGTCTCTTAGGTGCCATAGTCAGTTTAACACTTGCAATAAGTAGACATACTGCTGAGGTGTCAGAGGTTTTATAGTATACTGGGAGGTGAGAAGGGCTGCAGAAGAAAAAAATAGAAAAGTCTACAAGAATGAGAGTGACAGGAGAATGTAGTGGGGTTGGTCAGAGTTAGGCCTCACTGAGAAGAGAAAAGGAAAGAGTGATCAAGGTAGATATCTGTGGGGAAAGCTTTCTAGGCATAGGTGATAGTGCAAACATCTGAAGGTCGACCCTGCCTGGCATGTTCAAGGAACAAGGTCAATTTGGCTGGAGTGTAGATAGAGGATAGAGACGTAGGAGATGACGTTGGGGAGGTAATGGAAATCAAATTGTTTAGGGGATTGGCAGAGCATCATAAGGATTCTTTCTGGTTGCATTGGAGAGCCATTGGAGGGTTTTGAGTGGAGGAATATCTGATTTATGTTTCAAAGGGATCACTCTGGCTGTTAGTTGAGAATAAACTGTAAAGAAGCAAAGGTGGGAGTAGGGAGGCCAGTTAGGAAGCTGTAGCAATAATTCAGGTTACGAAAGTCTATAGAAGTAGTCAGATTCTGCATATATTATATAGGCAGATACACAGGATTTTCTGATGGATTCCATCAGAAAGATAAAGAGAGGATTCAATACTAAGCTTGATGCTTTTGGCCTGAGTAGCTTGAAGAATGGAATTACCATTAATTGAGATGGAGAAAGCAATGAGTAGATTAGGTTAAGGGGATTTGTGATAAAGGGTTCAGTTTCAATATATTGACTTTGTCATATCTATTGGAAATCCAAGTGAGTGGGTGTATTTGGAATAAGAGGATAGAACAATCACTCAACATTTCTGGTTTTGGTAACTGGGTAGAAGGTAGCATCATTCACTGAGATGGGTGACCTACACGGTAAAGCCAGATTTCAATGGATTGAGGAATGAATGGCAAGTGACAAAAGAAAGAGCTTTACTGTATTTTAGAAGCATGACTGTGAATATCAAGGAATGCTTTTTTTTAACCTTTTATCTTTGTTTACTTAATGTGCGAAAGAAGACGATGGTTATATGTAGAGGCAAAGGATTAATTTATTACAACATTTTTGAACTTACATATTTTATAAAAGAGTTTTCAGAGTAGTTTCCTTTTCCATAGCAGTGTGGTTATTAGAGAACTTAGCTAATCTGATTGCTGAATTTAATAATTTAATCCTAAAATGCAGCATTTTATTTGTTCAACTTTTTTTTTTTTTTTTTTTTAGCTAGGCATTGAAATCACCATTTTATTCCATCAGATGCTTAGTTTAAACCCATACAAATGGAGCCTCTAGTTGGGCATGCCCCTGTGATGCCTGGATAATTTTAAATAATTAGTTTACTATTATCTAAGAGTTAATAACAGAAGTTACAAAGTTGCAAAAGCATTCTTGTATAAGAAAAAAAAAGGCTTCTGCAAATGAGGCTACTATCCATTTTTGGGAATGAGATTCTCTGCATCTCACTGCCTCAACCAAGCTCATAGTGAACTTTGGTCATTCAAGTGCTAATTTTTTGGTAATTTAAGATGGCAGAGCACTTAACACAGTACTGAACACCATATAATATGGCTATAATAGTAAGATTCGAGGCCTCCCTTACACACTTCAAATTTTAGAAAACCAATGAAGGTGATATCGTTAAATAGATAAGGCCCTATAACAAACTTAGATCATGCTATATAGGCATTCATGAATTCTGTCTCTGTACAAGGTTGGTCCTGGTGTTAAATAACGAGAAGGGGACATTTAGACAGTGGATGTTATGGTGTGGATAACTTGCATTTTATATTAGTCACAAGGTCAAGTAGCAATAATTATCCCCATTTTTCCATATGAAGAGAATAAGGCTGAGGATTTAAATAGTTTACTCATTGAAAAGTGTCAGAGCAGATACCCAAATCCAGAGTTCCTAAATCCATGTTCAGTATTCTTTTCATTTTATCATTCTGCTTTTGATTGCATTTAGTTCTTTCTATTTATTTATTTTTGTAAACTGTAAAACTAATGTGTGCTTATGATGAAAAATTTAAACAAAATTCAAATGGAATATAAACCAAAAATTAGAAAACTCCAAATCTTCCAACCCACATTTCTACTCCCTACAGAGAATTGATCAGCTTCTTGTTTATTTTTCCATAATTTTTCCCAACACAGATCTTTTATTTTCCTTGTATGTATTACAATCAGTATCAGTTTGGCTCTTCAGAGAAATAGTTGTAAAGATGGCATTACACATGAAAGAGATTTATTGGGGGAAATGCCTGTAAAGGGTAAAGAGAGAGGTTGAAGAAGTAAACAGGGAGAGCCTTTAGCCTGAAGTATAGGTCTGACACCTGTAAAATAAGAGAGGAAGCAGGTGCGGGGGGGAGATTAAGAAGGATGAGTCTCAAAGAATACAACATAGTTCTGAAAATTTCCTGGCAAGACTGATGGGGAATCTGCAAAAAAGGAGTTGCCTGTTAAAGGAGTCTCAAATCTAAGAACAGCCCAAATCTACCAGTGCTCATTCCTGTCAGTCATTTCCTGGCAGCATCCCAAGGGAAGTGAGTCTCAGTATATGAGCATAGTGAATCCAAAATTTGGGCAGCTGAATGCTGTAGGTCAACTGTGCTCACAACAGCAGGGTCTCTTAAAGGGAGATCTGAACAGGAGATTTTCATGACCTTCAAAAAATCATACTCTATAATATTCTGCAACTTAGTTTTCTCTTAATAATGGTTAACATTAATCAAGTTTTATGTGATGGGCCCTATGTTAAGCACTTTACAGAAAAATATGTATTTAATCATTACAGCAACTCTCTGAGGTCAGTGCTACTATAAGTATGATCTTCATTTTGTAAATGAGGAAACTGAGGATCAGACAAATCAAGTAGCCCAACGTCACACAAATAGTAATGACTCACCTGACTAATGAGATGTGGCTCCCCAATACCCAAAACCAGGGGGTCAGGGTGTTAACATTGAAAGGGGTGGGAAATTTTTATCACTTATCTACTGCTCAAGTAAAAGTATAAGGGAGGTAGTAATATTTATTTCAAAAGCCTGTATTTATTACCTAATTCATTCCAAAAGTGACTGCAAGTGACTTAAGACAAGAACATGTGTAATAAAATGGTGTTATTTTGTAAATAGAAGAATCATTATCATTTAAATTTTAAGAAAATGGATGCAAATTATTGACTAGACTTTCTGTTGAACATAGCAGGTTGCTCATACATCTTTCTTTTCTGCTTTACAGAACCTAACTAAAATTATAGAAAAATGAATAAAACTTGTTAAAGTACAAGGACAAACTATGGGAGACAGATGACAATGTGAAAGAGATTTCATTAAATTTATAGAGGACATGTGATTGAAACAGTAGCAATTGATTTATCAGAGAAAATCACTTCTGAGTCTCAGCCCTTGGAAGCGTCAGATACGGAAGGTGGGAGTGGAGTGCAGTCTGAAAACAGAGATTGGTTGCAGGTCTTCTTAAGTTGCAAGTCTCCTTATAGAGCTATTGGACCTGCCACCTTTGAAGAAGCAAAGCTTTCCCTAATACAAAATCTAACTTTATTAGTAAATTTGTATGAATGTTGATGGAAACCTTGTCTACTATAGAAAATGCATGTAAAAATTCATATGCCTATTTCTTTTAGAAAACTTTGAGAAATTTCAGAAGCTTGATGTAAAAATGGAACTCAATGAAAGTAATTTGTGGTGCTTGGGAGAAAGCCATATTATGCAAACTTGCTACATAGTTTTCTGACACATTGGTCTGTTTCAAGGATAAAATAAAAAGAGAGAGAGGAGCAGATGGACTACATCAGAAAATTCTACAGTATATTATTTCTTTAAGCTAAGTTTTTGATAAGGAGTATATGTATTTAAAGCACATTAGTCCATTGACTAGTGTCTTTCAAAGTATTACATATCCCTTGCAACCCAGTTTAATGTATTTATTTGTATGACAACTTCTTGAGGAGTTTGTTTACTATATTACTATTTTTTGTTTTGTCAATAAATCAAATTAAGCACAAAGTGTGATCCCTATCTGTAAGTAATGATTGCCTTTATTTATTAAAGTTATAAAGATAGGCAGTTTGGTGCATTAGAAAAACCGGACAAAGATAAAGAGCCCTGAGTTTGAATCATAACTTTGTTAGTAACTATGTAACTTGCACAAATTATCTTGAAAAATACTCAATTTTCATTTAATTAGGTTTGATTAAAAAGTTTTGATCACCTAGTATAGCATGGCTTAGGACTAGATGATCATTAAGAGCATTACTAAGTATAATATTCTGTAGTTCAAACATTTCTGCACTTAATATCTTTGGGTGCCTATTTGCAAATGAGAAAATTTCAGCACATGGGTGGAACACCTTATCATAACTCTCTGGCACTTATTCTCTAACATATTTAAATGTGAATATTCAATTCTAAAGTCAGCTACTGTTACTATTTTAAGGGAGTCTTTTACTTATTTTTCTTCAAAAAAAATAGGAGGGATGGAGATGCCTGCTTTAATTTAAGCTAATATGTTTTTGCAGTTTTACTCTTACCTACAAGGTATGGGACAAAATAATCTCTTTATTATTATTATTTTTTTTTACCTTGGTGGAGATCATGTGCATTGATGTTTCTTTATGTTCAAGCTACTTTTGGTTGCAAAATTATAACTCTAAAGGTCTATTTGCATAAGAGATATAGAATACTTTAATGAGTCACTCGAGTGGCTCTGACCGACTAGGTAATAATAACATGAACCCATAGAGGTTAGCTCACTCATTTGTCTCAAGTTATGTCAGCCATTTAAGTCTTTGCAAATGGGCTGTAATCTGGCATTGGCTTTCAGCTCAGAAATAAAACTATGATTATTTGAACCAGAAAAAGACATTTGAATAGGCAGTATAAAGGAAATGTGATTTGGCCAGACAGGCCCCCAGGAAAGATAAAAGATGTGCCAGCTATTAGAGCCATGTGACTTCCAAAGAGCTTTTGGTACTTAAATTTATAACAATAAGAAGTTGAACTTCACTCATGGGTAGAAATAACCTGGTAAATAAGCTGTCAGCCATCAACTGAGGACATGAATAAGTGGGCCAGGGGAGAGGGTGGACCTTTCAGGGCCAGGATATAAAAAAGTTTCTAGGAAATACGAAAGTGTCAAAAACTATTTAAGGTAGGACATTCTGAATCCCAGTTTCAGAATCTCTGGCAGCACACAAGAGTTTTGTAAAACAATGATGGTGGTAGAACTTTCTACATCAGAAGCTAAAGGGGTATATAGAATAAGAAAATGAAGAATCCCCAGAGAAAGATTAGGTAGTTGCAGACTTAAAAAATATGTACCTAACACTGTTTATATATAAGCTATGTGTCAGGTATTGTGCTAGACATTTACAAACACTATTTTATTTATTGGATCAATATAGGAAGTATTATATTCATTTTACATTTGAGAAAACTAAGTTGATAGAAGTTAAAGAAATTGCCCAAAAACACATAGTTGATAAATGGTAGAGACAAGATTCAAGAGATTCGAAATCAAAACTCTTCACCACACTTTTCTGTTATTTAGGTAAATTGGATCCTTCTAGCCTACGGATACAAAGAAAGGAGACATACACACTTCTTCGCCTTTAACAGACAGAAAATCAGTGAAGCTGTTTAATAGAGAACTATCCATTAATAGAGAACTAGTACAAAGATGCTGTTTTGGCCCTGAGAATTACATAAAGCTATATTTTAGGGACAGTATTCCAGATAAATATTTTATCAATTACATCCATTGAGGTGTGCCCATAGTGAGTCTTCTCAGATTGTCTGTAGTTCACAACTGCCTTTGAGAATTATATACTTTGTTAGCATCCTCAAAATTTGAAAGCTTCATAGAGCCTTGGAGGAAAATCCTTTGCAATGTGCACATTAATACTTCTCTGACATCAAGGATGATTTCGTAGAATGCGCCTCTACTTTGAATAGTGCTTAACATCAGTCTGAAATAGCAACACTCTATCTCCATCTTGAAATATCATGTAGATCATATTAGAGGGAGAAGTTGGATGGGGAAACTGGACAAACTGTTCGTCAGAACTCTGTAAGTCAAGCTTTCACAATGCCATTTCATTAATAGATTCACAATTAATTATTAAAAATTTAGACCATTGTAATGAAAAGACAGAAATTGCATGTCAGAATCAATTTTTCTTTATATTATTCACACCTCAGTTGCTTTTCATTAACAGAGTTTTCTACGCAGTGTTAGCCTTTCAGGTTTTCTTTTGATTCCAATGCTATTTAATTAAATTTGGAAAATATTTTTGTTCTAATGTAATTCTAAACAAACATTTAAAAACTCTAAACAGAAATAGGAAAATATAAGCACTCTGTATTAAGACTATGGCAGATATGTTGATGAAGCCTGATATAATTATAGAAAAAACACAGACTACGAGTGCCACATATATGACTTTGGACAAGATCCCTAAATTCTTTAATCTTGAGCTTTCTCATCTGTAAAACTAAATCACCTCACAAAGGTTTTTGTGAGTATTAAATAAGATATCATTATGAAAGGGCATAGGTCATTGTAGGTGTCCAATATATGTTAGTTTTTCTCCTTTCATTAAATCAAGGTGTGACACTGGTGGAACGGAAGATAGTTATATTGTTATATCCTTTCAGATACTGAACGTGAGTCACTGTAGCCACTTAACTCTCATATCCACCTTGGAAAATCTGGTATATCAAAGAAACACCTGTAGTTTTATATCAGAAAATATCCTGGGTCTCCAGTAAAGCAGGGAACTCACTCCTAAGTAGGAGCAAACAAAAAGTCATATTCCTATATTGAAAGCATTGGTTGATGGCTAACAAGTAAGAACACATTTTGAGGCATCACTGGATGTTTCTCAAATGTCCTCTGGCCTAGCCCTTAGGAAACGGGTCCCAAATTCCTTTGCTCAGGGGCCAAAAATGTGAAAGAGCCAGCATACCTATGGAGGGCCTGAAAGAGCAGCAGTTCCTGTGGCCAAATCATTGTTAGGGGAACAGTGACAGAGCTTGAGTGACTGTGAAAATTTATACTGTAATGATCAAAAGCAGGGGTTTCTAGCAGATGGGCTGTGGGCACTTCTGGCTTTCAAACATGTTTCCTTTGGCTAACATAAGTAGTTAAAAATACCAGGTAAACCTAAGGCTAAGAACTATAAAAATGCAGTGATATTTTCCAAACTGTATTCTGTAGACTTATTTCTCATGATGAGTTAATAGATTTTCTGAAAAAAAGCCAAACTATTCCACTATTAAAAAAAAGGTTTGGGGAACACTGAATAAAATCTCCCTATCTTGTAGATTCAAAATGCAGAATAGTTTTATCAAAGAACCCAATAATTACTGTAGTAAAAAAAAAAAAAAAAAATCCCTATTTAACTCAGTGTTTTCAAATTATGTTTGATGCTAAGACCCTTTCCAAGAAAAAAAAATGATCACATGGGTACTGCATAGTTTGGGAAAATCTCAACTAACAATTTGGAAATGGCCTCACATTATTGTAAGAGAACAGAAGAGAACGTAAGCAACATACAGTAGGCTCAGGAGCAGAAGCATCTGTTCCTACAGCAGCACTTAGAGTAATGAAGATGCACAAGCACCACAAGCATCAGTAGTGGTGGCAATAAAAGGGATAGTGGAAACATCCAAAACTGCCAGAGTGTAAAAGGGAGAAATCTGAAGGTTTTGCCATCCTAGTAGTGAAAATGAGTGGGGACCAGGAAACAAGTGACACATGCAAAGCCATGATTGTTCTCTAGTCTTATATGCTCCTGGAAAATGACGGTGACCCTAGTGTTTGACCCTGTGCCACATATACTAGGAAGGCAGTATAACATACTCATTAAAAGTAGGGCCTCTGGAGGCATATGGTATGTCTGCAAATTCTGGCTCCATTATTTACAAACTGTGTAAACTTGGTTAAGTTATTAATGCTCTCTCTGCTTCAGTGTCCACATTTGTAAAATGGGAATAATAATAATAATAGTACCCAATTCAGAGCTATTGGAAGAATTAAGTGATATAATACATGAAAATGCCTTAGAGTAGTACCTAGTATATAGATATTCATCAGTGCAAGTTAATCATCACTGTTAATGATGTTATTATTATTTTAGTTACTATTATTTCAATGTGTGCTTATGTTTTCCAACAAACAAAAAAGTGGCCAAGAAAGGTAATCATAAACTTCTATCACAAAATTTTGTTTTGTTATGAGTAATACATTCTATCACAAAACTTCATTTAGAGCTTGACTTCCAAAACTGTTTCTTGTCATGTTTACTTTCAGGCTCTCACTGATGTGTGAAGACTGGGGATAAGTAGGTCTGCTGTGAAGAATCATTCTTAAAGACCATCAGAAGAGGGTGGCACAGTTTCTCTTGGTGTGTACACTTGTGTGCTTCCCTATATACTGCAAATTGACATCTTGTTGATTAGCTCTTCAATCTAGACTGTGAATGCTCTTGGGAAAGTTGTATTTCTTATAGCGTTATATGGCAATAAAAAAGACTCTACTGCAAAATTGGAAAATAGCTACTTATCATTAAGTTGAAAGGGCAATGAAAATAATATAAAGACAGTAGTAATCCTACCACACTATAGACTGCACATTTAGCTTCTTTGCTTAACAAGTTTCATTTATATATTTCCTTAATTATCTCCCATGAGAATCTTTAGCAAAAACATTTTGAAAACATATAAATTAGTAACATTGGGTCACCTTTATATGGAATGAATTTATTCTGAGTACTCTATTTTTGAAGTTTGTTTGCATTGGTTTGTTTACTTCTAAATGCATCACTCCAAGCAAGTGGTAATGGAAATTTACAACTACTTGTGTCACTCCCTGGATGTTATTACACATTCTGAGAGAACCACCAATAGGATAGTAGTATCCTCAGGACAAGAGGAAAAAGCCTCCATGTTCTTCATAACCAATATCATAGTAACCCTTTGGGAAGCTATCTTTGACGTTTGAACAATAATGGCTAATTTTATTGAGTACTCTCTTTCTACCAGGCACTTTACATACAGTATTTTATTTAATCCTTAACTGACCTTAGGATACCATAGGAATCATCTTTGACTTTTTTTTTCTTTCTTAATTCATATTCCATTCATGACAAAATCATGTAAGTTCTGTTCTCAAACCTATTCTCAAACCTATCCACTCAGTTCTCTCAATATCCTTGTACCACCCTAGCTGAAACCACCATAATTTATTGCTTGAACTCCAAAAACAGTTTTTATTCCCTACAGTCAATTATTTATAGGATAAGCAAAATTCTCCAGTATTTGATGTGAGGAGATCTGGGGAAAGTAAGTAGAAAAGGTGGGATGAAAGATAGTAAACATGTTATCTGATTCTGTCCTCAGTATTAATGTAGACCAGCTTTGATACATTCTCAATGATATAAGGGGTCCTTTGTTTTCCATGTATTACTCTAATGTATAGCTTCCATTCGAGTATGAAGCTATCTATGAGCAGAGCTCAACTTTTTCAGGTATGATGAGTGGATACAGAAAATGTGGTATATCTACACAATGGAATACTGTTCAGCTATAAAAAAGAATGAAATGCTGCCATTTGCAATGACATGGATGGACCTAGAGAGAATTATATTAAGTGAAACAAGTCAGGCACAGAAAGAGAAATATCACATGTTCTCACTTATTTGTGGGAGCTAAAAATAAATAAATAAATACGCACACAAAAAAACGGGGGGTGGGGGGGAAGAAGACATAACAATTGCAATTCCTTGAAGTTGATATGACAAGCAAACAGAAAGGACATTGTTGGGAGGGAGGGGGGAGAGGGAGGAGGAAGGGAGGTTTCGGTAATTGGCCACAATAATCAACCACATTGTATATTGACAAAATAAAATAAAACAAAATATATTTAAAAAAAAGAAGAAAAAAGATGAGAAATCTGTTGTTTAAATGGGCTTTGCCTCCCAGAAGAAACTTATTACAATTGATCCATTGCCACTGTCACAATCCTATTTGCTAACAGGGAGCATTGTGTTTTGAAAGTTTTATCAGACATCTGTACTGATACTTATGCTAATGTGTTCCTGCCCTATAAACTCTTTGCTGTTGCTGTCACATAGATCAAAATGTACAAGTGCAGCACTAAATAACTGAAAGAACTACAGGACCCGAGCTGACAGTTCACCGGAGAAGTTCCGCTTTATTTGAGAGTGAAGCATACATTTATAGAGAGCTGAGTTCCCGGGAAAGGGTGGTTAGTATGCGGGGCGGTGGCTGATTGGTCGGAAGGGTGGGTGATGATTTTGATAGGCCATACTTTGGCACCGGCGGGAATGTTAGGACCCGGAAGACAAGCTGGGAAGGTGCCATGTTTTAGGGAATGTCTCCTTTGGGGATTTATGGGGCCCTACATTCCTCCCTTTTTCCTCTATA
>NW_007728410.1:307372-308590 GCF_000696425.1 Galeopterus variegatus
CAGGGAGGAGAATGAAGCCCTTTATTATACCCCACAGGAGAGTGGTAAATAGGGTGATTTCAAGGGGGGAGAAATCCATGAAGGTCCCTTGGAGCCATAAGTCGGCCATCTGCTGTGTCCAGTGGGTGTAAGAGGTTGCGGGAGAGATCATCCAGACATCTGCAGCTATGGTGGTTAGGAACAAGCGCCATCGGTGACTTTCAGTGCATCAGGCGTTCTGCAGAGGAGTGAGAGGGGTCCTCCGTGGCCAACAGCTGGTAATTTCTAAGTAAAAGCTGGTTAAAAGGCTTGGAATGCAGGGTAAAAAGAGGCAGGCTATTAAAATAATAGTTAGAGGTCCTACGACAGGCCATACCCAGGTTAGGAGAGGATTTTGGAGAAAGGAAGAAAAGGGGTTAGAGTTGGATGTGGCCCGGAGGCTAGAGGCCAGATCGGTGAGTTTGATGATGTTAGTTTCAACTAGGCCTGATTCATTGACATAATAATAACATTCCTCTCCAAAGAAGATGCATGTGCCTCCCTTTTCGGTGGTGAGAAGGTCTAGTGCTCTGCGGTTTTGGAGAGTTACCTTAGCGAGGGAGGTAACCTGCCTTTGTAGGGAGGAGAGGGACTCAGCGGTGGAGGTTAAGGCTCCTTCAAGTTTAGTGTTGATGTCTTTAACTGTCTGTATAAGTTTTTCTCACTTTGAATTTCCAAACGTAGGAGGGGTTGGGAGTGCCCTTTAGGGGCAGTAAGGAAAGTAGGAAGATGCTAAGAAGGGAATTCATTTCTGCGTATGGGTGGGAGGACTGGAGGTCAGGATAGATGGAGTTTGAGGGGGTTGGTAGGATGAGGGGTGCAGGAATAGCTTTCTTGAGAGGGTTTGGTCTGGACTTCAGGCCCACTTGTAGGTTCCATGAGATTCATCGGTGAGCCTTGAGGGCAGGGTTTTAACCTGGAAATGTGGATCCATGGAGTTACTTGGTTGTTTGGTAAAGAAAGTTTGGCAGCTGTGGGGGTGCAGAGAATGACTGGGTAAGGGCCCTCCCACTTAGGAGTTAAAGGTTCTTGTAGTTTGGGGGGAGTGTAGAATACTAAATCCCCAGGGTGTACTACAGGGTCATTCTGGGAAGAGGTAGGATTAGGTAGCAACCAATCCTGATGTTTCCAGAGCTCCACCCAGAGGTGGGAAAGTAACGGGATAGCTAGGTTGGGGGTATGATTTCTTGTTTAGGGATG
>NW_007728411.1:0-1949 GCF_000696425.1 Galeopterus variegatus
TTTTTAACCACACTTAAAACACTCCTACAATTTATGCAAATAAAGCACACAAAAAATTTAATGCAACAGAATCCAAAATTAAGGAGCATCTGCAGAGTAAACTAACAAAGTGATAATGATCTGTTGCAGAGTAATAAGAAGTCGCTCCAGAAAGGAACGTAAATGAAAAAGTAACGAAACTAAGCTATCTTCAAAGCAAATTGAAAAAAGATTTTTGGGAAATTTCTCATACAATCGGGAAGTAATCCTTTCAATCCATAAGGCTCAATTCTGCCCAATTTTTATGCCATGGAGCTTACAGAGGGCTTTAGAAAAATTGTACTACAACACGTAATCATGCACAAATATCTCTGGAAGGAGTGGGGGAGAGCCAAGCCTCTTTGTTTTGATATGAATTAAGTTTTCATCTCTGGTTTGGGGCTGAACTGCTGGCTCTTGCTCAGCCTTTCCCTCTGACACTTGCCTTGGCTGAGGTGCTCGCGTCAACAGCCTCAATTAGCATCTCCTGCTTTGCCCAGTTCACTTCCTGCTTGTCACCTAACATTTCACTTGATTCGTTTTCAAATTCTCTCTTCTGAGCAAACCTATACTTATACCATGATTGGGCACCGACTTGATCACATCCTGTGTGTTCCTTTATTCTTACTTCTTGGACCTATGCTCGGGAAAATGAATACCTTTTACTTTCAAATAGTGGATAAAAATGCAAATTAGTGAAGGCTGATTTTTTCACAAATAGTGATTACTATCCCTTGGCTGAGTTACCTGATTTTTAGTTTAAGTACACACATGCACACGCACACATATACACACAGAAGGCAGAATAGGTTGTATGTAAGAATTAAAATGAATAATAAAAACATTATCTCCTTAGAGTTTATACTGTGTATAAACATAAATATATATATTTACTTTCTGAAACGAATTTATATTTTTTTAGATGTGTGTAAAATAAAAATAAATGTAATTGGAATATTTTGAAAATCATTTATGAGTTTTCCCTTTTGCCTTTCTCTCTTCATGACTTCTTACGCTTGTCAGCCCAAGGCACCCTCATGTCTGGGAGGGAACTGGCACTTACTACAGAGGCATCAAAGAGAACACAGGAGGCAGCCTTCAGCTTCTGCCATGCACAAGACTCTACACAGGGACGCGAGGCTTGAGGGCAGGCACTGTGGAGAGGAAAGGGCTTTCTGATCCCCTTCTCTACTGCATCAGCCACCCTGCCACACAGCTGGAAGCCCCATGCTCTCTGTGTTCTCCTACAGTTCAGAGATTTTCTTTCTGCCCTCTAGGTAGAGGCCCTGAACTTGGTGCTGTAAGGTAAAAGGAAGATATGAGGGAAAAGCCTGCTCCTTCCTGGTCTGAAGAGATGATTAGAAAAAGAACAGAGGGAGAACAGAGCCAGCAATGCATCTGCCAACTTCCCCCTGAGGCCCAGCGAAGGGAACACCAGAGACAGAAGACTCCTCTGGTTTGCATTCCCCACGTGGGATTCTGGGAGGACTGCATCTTGAAGGCAGTCTTCCAGAGGCGTGCAGCTTTGTCCAGCAGAGGGAGGACTTGAGGTTTGACCCTCCCAAATTGTCCTTGATTTTATTATGGCATAGACAGAAAACTGTGGCAACTGAGGGTCTGGTGCGGAGATTGCCAGAGGGGCTGCCACCGTGGGACAGGATGACTCATCAGCAAGGACTACAAGGCCCAATCTGTGGCCAGACAGGAATCACAACCAAGCCACAGAAGGACCCATGGTGCCAGGTACAGCAGAGTTGAGAGGGAGATGGGAAGATCCACTGGGAAACAACCATGTGCTCACTAGCTACAGACCTCCACCCTGGAAGCCAGCAGGGCACCAGCTACCAGAACAACACCCCAGAGAAACCAGAGGACATTGGGCCAAGGGCTCCCCATGTCTCATGGTCAAGTAAGCCTTAGACACCATCTGG